>NW_007727827.1:161991-231941 GCF_000696425.1 Galeopterus variegatus | reverse complement strand
CGCGCCTCGCTCAGCCGGTGAGCGGGAACCGGTCTGTATGTGGGATCCGAACCCTCGGGCGGGAGCGCCGCCGCGCTTCCCAAGCGGCGCACTTATCCAGTGCGCCACCGGGCCGACCCCCCAATTGTCTTTTATACTTCTACTCTGTTTCGGAGTCTTGTGACATAATAGAATTCATTTCAATGAAATTATTTACAGGAAGAATGTGAAAGGAGTCAATATGTATATAACACACTCCCTGTCTTCAAGGAGCTTGCTTTCTGGTTGGGAAAGACCTAAGTATGGAAGTTGACCTAGAACAAGGAATAGGATGTACATGCTTCAGTCTAATTAGGTGAATTTATGCACTCCACACTTTGCATGCAAGAAGTTAAAATTGTCCATATAAAAAGATTCTACTTTGCAGGGGGGAACCCCTGAAAATGGAATATAGGATATTATTACTGTAGTGGTTTCATTTGATATTTCAAATGTTAAGATATTTTTGATTCAGTCATGTCGAGATGGATAACATCATTTATGAATGTTAAAATATTTGCATATTTTTAATTCATCTTAAAAGCATTTTATATATTTTTAAATATAACTAGTAAATTTTAGCTTATTTTAGTTATCTTGGTTCAGATAGGTTAGGGTTACAGGTTCTTTCATAGATTGAGATACTGTAGCTTTCAATGTTTTTGTTCCTAAATTCTGGCATTCTTATATTACCTATATCATACTGGGGTTTTTTTGTTTTTGTTTTTTTCTTTTTTTGGTTTGATAAGTAAACTGGCTTAAATACATGAGGTGAGATTAGAGCTGAAGTACCCATTTAAAAATAACTTGTTTTGTAATATTATTGCAGTAAATAGTATATTCTTTTGTTACCTAAACTCTTCACAACCATTATAGATTACCTGTCTTTTAAGATCACTTTTACAAGCTAGTATCATGGATTGCAAGGATTTTGAGAGAGGGGGAGATACAGTGTGTATGTGCACACTCAGTGCAGGCATGCACTCAATGGAAGCAGAATAGATTAGAAAGGGCATGTGTTTGGAATTAAGCACAGCTTTACCAAACTGCATGACTTTGGGTAAAAATACTTCATTTCTGAATCTTTTTCCTCTATATAGTGTAGCAAGGTTATTGTGAGTAAAATGAGAATGTATGGCACCTAGCACATCATAAATATTCGAAAATGACTAGTGTGTTTACCAATAAAAAAACTAGTTGATAGAAGAAAGAGCAGAGGTCGAAGGGGGGACTATTGTATTTTCTTTGTAATTTTTCTGTTGGGCAATATTCCCATTATTGGGTAAACAGAGAAAGGCAGGGAAAGCCAACTATACAAAATGGTTGGTTTTGACAGTTTTTTGTAGCTTTGGGGAAAATTATTTTATAGGGAGGGAGATTCTTTGTTTTCTTTACATTACCCTGTGCCCTTTTGACATATAGATAAGTCAGGACCAAGGGCTTTAAACAATTGTTTTGTGTAGCTTTTTAATAGATTTTGAAGGCTTTATTTCATATCCAGATGGGAAGGTAGGATTATTTAATTTCTTCAGTGAAAGTTCAAGTAATTCATAGAATTTTAGAGTTAGGATTTCCATACTATGAAATTTCTTTTTCCCCCCTTTAAAAATATGAATCAATAATGGATTAAATTTAACAACTTAGAAATTTTTAGAAAATTTTAAATTTCTTTTGTTGAAACTTCTTTGCATTCTAGAAAATAACATACATCTAAAAATTAAAAATGGTCTTGGTAATAATAAGAATAAAACCTTACCTTAGTTTCATAGTTTCTATAGTCTCATAAAACATTTCTCTTTTATTCCTGTGTCTTTTATAAATTCACTGTAGACATGTTCTTATTGCAGCTGTCATTATAGGGTTAAACATTTGCTATATTGTAACATACGAAAGCAGTTAAGCTGTTTGGAATTGTTTACTTGCTAAAACCAGTGTTAGTCAGCAGAGGCAGTACACCAGATTTCCTTGTGGCTTTTAGTGGAAAATGTTAAAAGCGCACTCATTTTTCAGTTATAGAATTTTTTGGTCTGATCTGGATTAGTCACGAACTGGCATGAACCTTCTAATTGTGAAGGCTGTCCAAATGCACTATTTTTTTCTCCTGCTAGAGGAAGTTACATCCTGAGCAGTAGCTCAGATCTCTGGTAAGTGTAACATGTGAGCATTACTAGGCATTTCATCCTGCGGGTCTGCAGTCTTTGCTCTTCAGACTGTTGCTCAGTTGGAATGCTTCTGTGGGGCCGATCCTGAGGTTCTGTAGATGTTTTTTTAAGGACCTACTCATTTGGGGATGTCAGTGGTGTTTTGCAAGATCGTCTGAGGAAATCTACAGAAAAGGATAACTGTAACGGTTTTCACAGTGGAAGGAAACTATATTGGCACAGAGGCAGATGATTGAATAAAGTAGTTGGCTCAAAGAAGATGCACAGTCTGCTATTTTTTCCTCTGAATGAAGACTATTTAATGGAAGCTCTATTTATGTGGAGATCAAAGGAAACACTAAAATGATAAACTACTTTTTTTTCTTTCTCTCTTTTTTAAAAATGAAAAGCCGAAAGCCCTAGTTTGAGCTCAGATGCCTTCTAAATCCTTCGCAGCCTGCTTGTTCTATTAGGATTCTCCACTAACACCATTTCTGCCTGGTGCCTATGCCCTTTTTCTGGAGCAGCCACGGACAACTGCCTGATGGAGAAAGAATGAACGCTCTGCCTTGCTTGTGCTATCGATGGGAATAAAGCTATCTGTGTTTCTTCTATTATATGGGAAATCTGGATTAATCAAGCTGTATTCTAGTACCAAGAGTCCTTTTGTCTCGTGGTCTGACTCATCACATGTAAATGTACTGCAGCTTTGCTGTTAATGCAGAGTGTTTTTTTTTTTTTTTTTCTTTACCAAACACAGAAAGAATTGTCAACCTCTGAGCTTCATTTTCAGATTGTGCTGAGCTCCAGATCTATTTTTTTTCTGGATAGTATCTGCATTAAACCAGTGAAGCTGAAGAAATGAAGACAAATTAGAAGTGGAAACAGAATAGTGAGATTTTATTTTTTATTTTCAATTATAAGCAAGCCAGCTACTGGTAACTATATGACCTTGCAGGCAAGAGTGGGTATAGCTGTGATCATCTCTGTCACAGCAGTTGTTTCTCATTTCATTTTACATTGTGTGGTGTTTCACCAAAAACAATGATCATTTTGTGCAAAGTAAATTTCGGAGAGAGAGCAATATGGCTATTTTGGTAGGGGGAAAATATTTTTAAGTGAGCTTGTACTGGACTCAGTTTTAGTTATTGACATATTGATGTGAGATTGCTTTTAAGTACTGCAGTAACCCAACAGAAAATAACAGAATTTTGTTATTTTTAGGACATTACAAGTTATGTACTCATAATTTAAAACTTTAGTTTTTCCGATAGTACTTATTAACTTTAAAAAACCAGATGGTTTGTTCAGAGAATGTTTGTAAGTGTTGTACAGAAGAGGAGGAAAAACTACTTGTGCTCTTGCAACTGTGACTTTTATCACATAGCTTGGAATTTAGTGTTTTAAAAGAGCGAATGAGTCGAGTGTGTATTGTTGTTTTGGAGGAGGTAGAAGATGAATCTCCTGCATTCATTTCTAAATTGCCACAGGAAAATAAACCCCTACATTCTCCACCTTCTGGAAATGTGTTGGTAAGATACGAGAGTTTATATGTTTACTATATTCTACAGAAGTAGTGGTGTAAATTTTATTTTTAAAGACTAAACATAGTTTCAACTAGTTTCATTAAACCCAAATTAAAGAAATATGTGTGTAAATATGTGTGCAATATTATTTGTGTACAAAATGCACTTGTTTCTGGTTTTTACTTTTTCAAATACTTCGGTAACATTTCAGACTTTATTGTGTCTTAAAAAGACTTTTAAAAAATAATTTGAAAAATGGTAGTTATGGCAACCACGTTTCTGTTTTCATTTTGTGGTTCTAGAAACTGATGCAACAAGAATCAGGAACTCTGCATTATTTCAGGAAAGGTTGAATACTACCAGCAATACCAAGGCATAGCCTTTTCTGTAATGAATTTCATGTATTTTTACATGAAAGACTTTATTTGAAAAAGAATCAGACTTTATCCTTAGCCTTATTTTTAATGCTGTCGTCAACTGGCTCCTCATTTGACTAGTATAATGGTACCTTATCAAGAGGCTGTGCTGTTGATTAGGATATCATTGTATTTAGACATGCATGTGTTTGTCTTTTCATGTTATTCAGGAATATACGGTATTTTTTGATCTTTGAATACTAGTTATTTTCATCAACTGCCAGGTTTGCTTTCTTGGAATTTATATCTTCATAAATGTATTGCTAATCCATGCAGATTATTCTGATGTCCCAAACAGAGCTTTTCAAAAGGGCTTTCCTTCACAAGCCTCAGCATGGGGTATAAATTGCTTGTTTGAAGTTCGATTCCACAAGTAGATGTTGAGATGTCACACTTGTATTTGGAAGAGTCTTTCTTTTTATCATACATGAGTATGTAAACAAAAGTCTCCCACTTACAAGAAATAAAATCTGATTTTGTTTATTATACTACCTAATTTTGGTCAAACTGAATTGACTTTTGTTTTTTTAAATTAGCCCTTCTCCCTCCGCCCCCACAAGGAGGAAACCTGCACTTTGATAGGATTTGGCTTCATGAAACTTCTGGTTAATGCCAAGAAGTGATTATTGCTATAGTGAAGAAAAATTTTAGATTCAGAAGTTATGTAGAAATATCTTTAGAATTATCCATGTGGTATGACTAATGTTTTTCTTATTCTCATATTTTAGCCATCACTTGTGCAAGCTATATTTAACGGAGATCCTGATGAAGTTCGAGCACTAATATTTAAAAAAGAAGATGTTAACTTTCAGGTAAAACAATTAATTCACTGATACCAGATTTTAAACCTTTTAAAATTCCTTTGTAAATTTGTTATTTTTATTTAAAAGACATGATATAGTTCTGTAACAGTTGTTTTAAATGAGAGCGGAAGTGTTGTGAGGCAAGAAAGAAACCACTGGACATACACAGGGCAGTAACTAGAAGAGCAGGGGTACTAGAAGCCAGTGATATACAGTTTTTCTTTTGCTGAACTTCATTTGAAAGTAAGTTGCAGAAATCATGACACATCACCATTAAGTACTTCAGTGTGCATTTCAGATGAGGGCTTTTTTTGTGTGTGTGTGAACTTGAAATAAAAGACGTTTTATTAAGTTTATAATATATCTAACTTGATTATGAGATCAAATCTGCTTTCTGTAAATAATCATGGTGAATGTTTTACACAGATTCTTGATTAATTTTTGTCTGGTTAGTCTCAGTAAATAAAAGCATGTTGTTTGAAAAGCTTCCAAAGTTAAATATGTAGTAAATTTAATATTCAGGACTGACATGCAGGACAATTTTAGGAGGACTGGATAAATGGATAATTTTCTTCTTTTGTGTCTTTCTCCAGTGGCCAATAGTTTCTTTAACATGCTAGATTGTGGCTGAAAGTACATAATTTGTTCTAATAAGATTAAATTCATTAATGTATATATTTTTACTGGAAACAAATGTACCCTGGAGTTATGAAGTGGGTGAAGAGTCATATGATTCATAAAGTTGCTGTAGCAACACCAAAACAGACAACCTAGAAATGATTGTAGTTCTAACAAAGCATACTGTTCAAACTCATCTAGAACTTTAATCTTTCCTCCTTTCTTTTGTACAATACTACTATGACCACTTAGGTAGATAGAAAAAGTTTTTACCTTATTTTTAGAATTTGGATCTGAATAGATGTAAATCATTGGTTAAAATAGTTAATTCTAACATTGGGTACTGACCAAAATGCTATCATTACATTTTTTTCTTAAAACCTTTACTAAGTGAATTGCCTTCAAGTCTATATTTAGTTGGAAACATGCACCTAATTCAGGATTTATTTATTAAAATGGAGTGCCTGGTCACTTTACCTAATTACAGTGTCCTGGAGACTCTACTTTTCTTAGGATAGACAATAGCTATATATTTATGAAAAGAAGGAAAACAGGCTTTTTATTCTATTTAACTTAGGGTATTTTGTTGTTTTTGTTTAATTTTGATAGTACTAACAAACTTATCTTGGTGAGAAAGTTTGAATTATAATCCCACTTCCATTAGCTAATTTCTCCATCATTACAATGTTCATTTTAGCCAACATTGCTTCTCTGCTATATTTAAGCAAATTATCCTAAATTTTAAAAAATTGATTAGTTTTTAAATTGACACATAATTGCAGCAGATGTTTATGGGGTACATGTAATATTTTGGGGTTTCATGTATACAGCATATAATCAAATCAGGGTAGTTGAGGTATACATCACCTCAAACATTTATCATTTCTTTGTGTTGGGAACATTCCAAATCTTCTCTTTAGCTATTTTGAAATATACAATATATTGCTGTTAACTGTAGTCACTCTGCTGTGCTAAAGAACATTGGACCTTATTTCTCCTATCTGTTTTTTTATACTCGTTAACCAACCTCTCCCTTTCCCTCCCACCAACATCCCTCATCCTTCCTAGACTCTGGTAACCGCTAATCTGCTCTACTTCTATGAGATCAACATTTCTAACTGCCACATATGAGTGAGAACGTGTGATATTTGTCCTTCTGTGCCTGGTTTACCTCACTTAACATTATGTCTTCCAGGCTCATCCATGTTGCCACAAATGATAGGATTTCATTCTTCTTTTTTATTGCTGAATAATATTCCATTATGTATATATACCACATTTTCTTTATCCATTCATCTGTTGATGGATACTTAGGTTGATTCCATATTTTGGCTGTTATGAATAGTGCTGTAATAAAAATGGAAGTACAAATATCTCTTTGACATACTAATCTCCTTTCCTGTGGGTATATACTCAGTAGTGGGATTGCTGGATCATATGGTAATTCTATTGGTAGTTTTTTTTGAAACCTCCATACTGTTTTCCATAATGGCTGTACTAATTTACATATCTGCCAACAGTGTATGAGTTCCCCTGTCTCCACATCCTCACCAGCATTTATTTTTTGTCTTTTTGTAATTATCCTAAGTTTTAACAAATTATTGAGTCATTATTTTAAGCATCAGTTTACTCATCAGTAGACCCTTCTTTAGGGTGACTGACAGTTGTCTTCAGTGATAAATAGTTTTTTCACAGATATTTTTATGGTTGCTTTTAGGCCTTTTCTCTTGTGCCTTTTAGTAGTTGAGAGTATTGTCATAGTGTTAAGATTGTTAAAGTTTTGGCCATTCTTCTAATTTAAGATCATAATTTTTTTCTATTTTTTGTTCTCCGTGATAAGGAATCACATGGGGTTTTAAGAGGCAGTGGGTGTGTGTGTGTGTGTGTGTGTGTGTGTGTGTGTGTGTGTGTGTGTGTGTAGAATAAAACTTATACTGTTTTTTGTCATATAAAATCTATTGACTTTTGATAAGTAATAAAATATTTTTAAGCTTTATGTCAGCACGACAGTGGTTTTTATCTAAAATAAATTTGTTTAAATAAGTATTTGAGAATCACATCTGACTTTTTGAAACTCAGCATTCTCTTAAGTTTTTTTTTTTTTTTTCCTTTTTGTCTTTTTTCGTGTCCGGCAACGGATCGCAACCCTCAATGTCGCGCCCGGACCGGGACCGGCAACGGGATCGCAACCCTCGGTGCTGTGCCCACACCTCGCTCAGCCAGTGAGCGGGAACCGGTCTGTATGTGGGATCCGAACCCTCGGCGGGAGCGCCGCTGCACTCCCAAGTGGCGCACTGTAGCAGTGCGCCACCGGGCTGGCCCTCTTAAGTTTTTTGAAGTTATTATTTTTTTGTGTGTGTCTTTTTTCCGTGTCCGGCAACGGATCGCAACCCTCAGTGTCGCCCCCGTACCGGACCGGGACCGGCAACGGGATCGCAACCCTCGGTGTTGCCCCCGCGCCTCGCTCAGCCAGTGAGCGGGAACCGGTCTGTATGTGGGATCCGAACCCTCGGCGGGAGCGCTGCCGCGCTTCCCAAGCGGCGCACTAGCGCAGTGCGCCACCGGGCCGGCCCCTTGAAGTTATTTTTATAAATATTAAGAATGGGTATTAAGTTCACATTTGTTTCTATATTGTTAAGTAGTCATTGTATACTTTTAGATTAGTTACTTTAGTCAAAATCTGAAGTTTTGAATTGTGTGGACCATTAAACAGCATCTTTCTTAGTAACACACCTAATTGATTTTTAGCAAAACTCTAATTTTAAAAAATTATATATTCATATTATTTAGTATGAGGTGGAAGACTTTTCTTCTATTGTAGAAGGTAGGTAAGATGATTTCTCTACACAATACCTGGAGTTTTGTATTTGGAGGCTTTTGGCCACAAGTAATTGACTACCTGACTAAATAGAGGTTTATTACTTTTGTAATAATTTAACCCAGAGCATGGTGATCTTTGGGTAGGTTAAGACAACAGTTTCAGGGCTCTGGGTGAGCTTTTCTGTGAGACTTTTGGTTTTCTCCTCCTGGTAAAGAGATGATTGCTGTGTTATATACTAATGACAGCCAAAGAAAGTGGAAAGGGGATTCTCCTATACATTTCCCTTTAAAAAAAAACCCAAGGAAAAACATCTTTCCCAGAATCTCCCCACAACACTCTCCCCTGAAGTTCCACTGGTTACAGGCCCACTCTGAATTAATCCTCCAGCAAAATAGAATGGGATTAGCTTTTTGCTTAAATAAATCATGGTTCATTGCCTGGTACATCTTGTGGGGCAGGAATAGGGGTTCAGTTTCATTGACTGTATTACCATGTCTAGAATTAATAAGGATTTTCATACAAAGGAAGAAAGGAAAAATATTTGTTTGGATGGGTGACCTAACAGGAAGATTATTGATTGCCTAAAAACAGTTGAAATAGCAAACTTTGGGAAAAATAAAATATCCTGGATCTGAGAGGAGCACTGAAAACCAAAAAGGGGAAATACAGTCAAAATTTTTGAAAGGTGGGCCGAGCCCGTGGCGCACTCGGGAGGCTGCGGCGCTGGGAGCGCAGCATCGCTCACTGGCTGAGCGTGGTGCGGCCGGTCTCAAAAAGGACAAAAAAAAAATTTTTTTTTAAAGGTAGAGTGATATATACAGTATAAAGAATAGTTGGGCTGTAAGTTGAAAGACCTGTGTTTTTATTTCTTCTTAGCCTTATTAGTTGTACAGCAGAGCAAATTTATTTAACTTCTTTAGGACTCACTTTTGTTTTGTCGTAAACGTGTGCGGTTACATTAATGATCTCCATGGTCTTTCCCCACCCCAAATTTAGGGTGCTCTAAAAATTCTGAATGCCCTTGAATGACCTCCCGCCTTTGTCCAGAAGCTTTCAATTGTATTTCTAGATTTATGTGGCCAAAATAATAATAATTAAATGCCTTTACCTAGGATTTACTAGAACTTAATGCCAGATAGTGAGACCCAAATAATTTAATCTGATATATTAATGATACCAAATTTCAGAGGTAAAGTTTGACTGTTCTTTGTAGGAAACTTATTTTTCACAGGTAGAAATTGTTTTTCTCTATCTAGACTGATAGAAATTGGTGCTAATTGTAGAATTTTACTTCTTTTTTTTTTTCCTTTTTGTCTTTTTTCGTGACCGGCAACGGATCGCAACCCTCAGTGTCACGCCCATACCGGACCGGTACCAGCAACGGGATCGCAACCCTCGGTGTTGCTCCCGCACCTCGCTCAGCCAGTGAGCGGCCGGTCTGTACGTGGGATCCGAACCCTCGGCGGGAGCGCCGCTGTGCTCCCAAGCGGCGCACTGTAGCAGTGCGCCACCGGGCCAGCCCGTAGAATTTTACTTCTGAGACAGACTTGCCTAAGCCTTTTTATGTTACTCAATTTAACTCATACAACACTCTTGTAAAGTTGGTAGGTTAACGTTTCCCTTCTATTAATAGGTGACGAAACTGAAATTCACAAAAGTTAAACATCTGCAGGATCAATAAGTACAGCAGAAGAGGATTTTGAAACCTTGTCAAACTTGACAGTAACTGGGGAAAGAAAGCATATTGTTGAGAGTTTTGTTTTGGTTTTTTTTGCCAAATAGTATTATAAAACAATAATGGTTCAAAAATGGATTTCTCACCCAAAAGTTGTTTATGCCATATGAATTCCTGCCTTTTAAGTTGTGATACAAATATGATACTAATTTTTGTAATACCAAGTGCTATTAAATTTTAGCATTGCAAACAAGTGAATACACAAGCCTCCCTTGGCATTTTCTATAGAGATTAAGTATCTATACTTGTGTACTCAGAAATAATGCTAATGGTTATTTATACTTACATATGAATAGTGATAGTTATGTAGTATAGCAATGTAGTATAGCAAAAATAACATAAATTATGTCCTGAAATTTAGACTGAATGGAAATTACTAATTGATCTGAAGGATCTCAGCTGGCACCTCGACCTACTTTTTTTTAAAACACTTATGTTGAGGTATAACCAACATACACTAAACTGTGTGTATTTAAAATGTATAATTTCATTAGTTTTGATATATGCATACATCTATGAAACCATCATCACCACAATCAACATAGTGAAAATTCCCATCACTCCCAAAGGATTCCATTTATGCCTTTGGAATCCCTTACTTCCTCCCTAATGACCATTTACCTGCTTTGTGTAATTATAGATTAGTTTGTATTTTCAGGAGTTTTTTGTAAATGGAGTTATACAATGTGTCTTTTTGTCTAGCTTTTCTGTTTTAATAGATTTTATTTTTTAGAGCAGTTTTAGAATCACGGCAAAATTGAGAGGAAGGTATAGAGATTTCCCATTTACCCCCTGCTGCCACACATGTTAAAATAAATAAATAAATAAAAACTTACTCCATTATCAACATTCCCAACTAGAGTGGTACACTTGTTACAATTCATGAACCTATATTAACACATCATTATTGCTCAAAGACAGTAGTTTACATTAGGGTTCACTCTCGGTGTTTGATAAAGTTTGGATGTGTTCCCACCAAAACTCATGTGGAAGTCTGATCCCCAATGTGGTAGTGTTGGGAGCTGTTCGAGTCATGGGGGTGAGTTCCTCGTGAATGGATTAATGCTCTCCTTGGGGGTGGGAGGACTGAGTAAGATCTTGCTCTATTAGTTCCTGTGAGAGCTGGTTGTTTAAAAGACCCTGGCACATCCCTCTCTCTCTCTTCCTCTTGCCATGTGATCTGCTGTACTCGCCGGCTGCCTGCTGCTTTTCTGTCATGAGTAGAAGCAGTCCGACGCCCACACCAGATGCAGCTGTCCCAGAATCATAAGTCACTCTTCTTTATAAATTACCCAGTTTCGGGTATTCTGTTATGGCAACGCAAAACAGACTAAGACAGTGTTGTACATTGAATGGGTTTGGACAAATGTGTAATGACATGTATCCTTCATTATAGTTTAATATAGAGTAGTTTCACTTCCCTAAAAGTCCTCTGTGCTTTGCCTATTCATTTTTCCCTCCTCCCAACCCCTGGTAATCACTGATCTTTTTACAGTCTCCATAGTTTTGTCTTTTCCAGAACATCATATAGTTGGAATCATACAGTATATATAGCCTTTTCAGATTGGCCACTTCGTAATCTGCATTTAAGACTTTCATGTCTTTTAATGGCTTAATAGCTCATTTCTTTATAGTGTTGGATAATATTCCATTATCTGGATGTACCAGCGTTTACCCATTCACCTACTGAAAGACATCTCGGTTGCTTCCAGGTTTTGGCAGTAAGGAATAAAGCTACTATAAACATCTATGTGCAGGTTTTTGTGGGAACATAAGTTTTCAACTCCTTTGGGTAAAACCAAGGAGCACAATTGCTGGATGCTAAGGTAAAAGTATGTCTAGTTTTCTAAGAAACTGCCAAGTGGCTGTACAACAATTTGCATTTACACTAGGTATGAATGAGAGCCTCCGTTGCTCCACATCTTTCCAGCATGTAGCGTTATTGGTGTCCTGGATTTTGGCCATTCTCATCAGAGTGTAGTAGTATCTCGTTATTTTAATTTGCATTTCTCTGGTGACATGATGTGCAGCATCTTTTTATATGCTTATTTGCCATCTGTATATCTTCTTTGGCGAGGCGTCTATTCAGATCTTTGATCTTTTTTTTTTTTTTGGAACAAATTGTGTTCTTATTGTTGGGTTTTGAAAGTTGTTTCTATCTTTTGGGTAACAGTTCTTTATCTGATATATCTTCTGCAAATATTTTCTCCCAGTCCATGGCTTGTCTTTTCATTCCCTGACAGTATCTTGCAGAGGAGAATTTTTTTAATGTTTAAATAAATTCCAGCTTATCAATTCTTTCTTTCATAGATGATGCCCTTGGTGCTGTATCTAAAAAGTCATTGCCTAACCCAACCAAGGTCATCTAGATTTTCTCCTGTGTTATCTCCTAGGATTTTTATAATTTTGCATTTTACATTTAGGTCTGTGATTCATTTTGAGCTAATTTTTGTAAAGAGTGTAAAGTCTGTATCTAGATTCATTTATTCTGCATGTGTATGTCCAGTTGTTCCAGCATCATCTGTTGAAAAGACTGTCTTTTCTCTTTTGTATTGTTTTTGCTCATTTTTGCTCCTTTGAATGGAACTCTATTCTGTCCTATTGATCTGTTTGTTCTTTAACCAATATCACACTATCTTGATTACTTTAGCGTTATAGTAATCTTGAAAACAGGTAGTAATCTTAAAACATTTTTAAGTGTGCATTTAGTGGTATTAGTACATTCATATTATTGTACATTCATCTCCAGAACTCTTCATCTTACAAAACAAATTCTGTACCCATCAAGCAAAATAACTCCTCCTTCATTCCTCCCCGCCCACCCCCTACAGCCCCTGGCAGGCACCATTCTACTTTCTGTCTCTGATTTTGACTAATATTACTTTCTCTCTCTATAATTTTGACACTTTTAGTACCTCATATAAATGGATATATGCAGTATTTGTCTGTTTATGATTGGTTTATCTATTATTTTACCTAGCATAATGTTCTCAAAGTTGATTCATATTGTAGCATGTATCAGAATTTTCTTCCATTTTTAAGGCTGACTGTTAAGGAGGGACTTCTATCATTTTGCTATTTGTTTTGTTTTTCATTTCCTGCATATAGTCTTCTTTTATATTTAGTTTTGTTTTTTTTTTTAGTGAAACATTTAAATTCCTTTCTCCTTTCCTTTTTTGTATATTCTCTATCAATTTTCTTTGTTACCATGGCAATTACATTTAATATCCTAAATTTATACGGCCTAATTTGGATTTATACTAGCTTAACTTCAGTAGATACAAAATGCTGCTGCTTTACATCTGCCATCTTCGCAGAATCCTCTCCATGCATTTACTTTTAATCGGTTTGCATCTTTATATTTAGAATGGGTTTCTTATAACAACATATAGTTGGATATTGTTTTTTGATTTAGTCTATCTTTGTTTTTTAATTTTAGTCCATTGACATTCAAAGTGATTATTGATATAGTTGGATTAATATTTACCATTTTTGTTACTGTTCTGTATTTGTTGCCTTTGTTCTTTGTTCGTAATTTGTCTTCTACTGTCTCTGCCTTTGTGGTTTTAATTGAGCATTTTATGTGATCTACTTTTTCTCCTTTCTTAGAATATCAATCAAACCTCTTTTTTACCTTTTTAGTGGTTGCTGTACAGTTGACAATAGACATTTACAACTAATAGAAGTTGCTTTTAAATAACGACGTAAGGGCCGGCCCGGTGGCGCACTGCTACAGTGCGCCGCTTGGGAAGCGCAGCGGCACTCCCGCTGAAGTTCGGATCCCATATACAGACCAGCCGCTCACTGGCTGACCGAGGTGTGGGAGCAACACCGTGGGTTGCGATGCCGTTGCCGGTCCCAGTCCGGTACGGGCGTGACACTGAGGGTTGCGATCCGTTGCCGGTCACGAAAAAAGACAAAAAGGAAAAAAATAAAAATAAAAATAACGCCATAAGAGATCACAGGTAGTGCGACTACCTAATAATAACATATAATAATCCTAATTTCCTCCCTCTCAATTACTTTTGTTATTGCTGTCATTCATTTCACTCTAAGCATATATACACACACGTAAGCATACATAATTATATTGTTGCTATTATTTTGAACAAACTATTATCTTTTAGATCAATTATGAATAAGAAAAATAAAAAGATTTTTACCTTCAGTTAGTCCTTTCCAGTGCTCTTCCTTTCTTTATGTAGATCTGAGTTTCTAACCATATCATTTCCTTCTCTGTAAAGAACTTCTATTAATATTTCTTGCAAGACAGGTCAACTAGAAACAAATTTCCTCAGTTTTTGTCTGTCTGAGAAAGTCTGTATTTCTCCTGTACTTTTGAAGGTAATTTTGTGGGGTACAGAATTCTGGGTTCGTGGTATTTTTTTCTCTCAGTGGTTTAAATATTTCACTCTGCTTCTCTGTATGTAAAGTGTTTTTTTCTTTGCTCCTCTGTATGTAAAGTGTTTTTTTCCTCTGGCTTCTTTTCAGGGTTTTTTAATTTATCTTTGATTTGCTGCAGTTTAAATATGATATGCCTAAGTGTATTCTGGGGGAACTTTTTCCTGCTTGGTGTTCTCCTGGATTTGTGGTTTGGTGTCTGACATTCATTTGGAGAAATTCTCAGTCATTATTGCTTCAAATATTTCTTCTTTAAAAAAAAAAAAAAAAACTCAGCATAATTATTTTGATATTCATCCATGTTTGTGGTTTGTATCAATTACTTCTTTCTGTTGCCAGGTAGTATTCCATTTTGGTGATATATACAATTTGTTTATCCACTCCCCTTGATAAACATTTGGGTTGTTTCTCTTTTTCACCTATTACAAATAAAGCTACTGTGAACTTTTGTGTACAGGTCTTTGTATGGACATGTGCTTTCCTTTATCTTGGGTAAATACCCATTGGTGGCATGGTTGGACCATATAGTAAGTGAGTGTTTAACTTTTTAAGACTCCGCTCAGCTGTTTTCCATACTGGTTATGCCATTTTATATTCCCACTAGCAGGATATGGGAATTCCAATTTTTCCACATCCCCACCATTATTTGGTATAATTAGTCTTTGAAGATCTTAAACATTTTAACAACAGCAATATCTCATTGTGGCTTTAATTTGCATTTCTGTGATTGCTAATGATGTTGACCATTTTTCATGATCTTGTTGTCAATTCGTATATCTTTGGTAAAATGTCTTTTCAAATGTTTTTGTCAGTTTTTTTTTCTGAATTGGATTGTTTTCTTACTCTTGAGTTTTCAGAGTTTGTTATATGTTCTGGATACAAATCCTCAGTCTGTGTCTGTGTCTTCATTCTCTTGAGTGTTTTGAAAAGCTGGAGTTTTTATTTTGATGATGTGCAGTTTATGAATTTATTCTTTTATGGATCTTGGTTTCGATGTTATAATATAAAAAAATCTATCCTGATGTCACATAGTTTTTCTCACATCTTCTAGAAGTTTTACAGTTTTAAGTTCAGTATTTAAATCTGTAAGCTATTATGACTCAATATTTGTGTATGATGCAAGGTATATGACAAAGTTCATTAATTTCTCTCACCAGTATTTTGTAGTTTGACTGTGAATGTCTTTTGTCTGATTTATCCATATTTTATAATTTTTTATAAATTTTTATGTTTTAGTAATGATATTTATTTAATTTGAAAATAACCTAATTATTTTTCACTGCTGAAGCAAGTTTTTCTGAGTACTCTACCCCATGCTCCAGCAATTATGAATTTTCCCTGCCTGTCTGGTTGGAACAGGGCACTCTGTTGCCTGTAATCCATATATTCTCATTGGAAGCAATATCACTCCATGCTGAGCAAAAATAGATATTTTGTGGGCAAAGATGTGTGTGAAAAGTCTTATATATTCCAACAATTTGTAGCCTTTCAAAAAGGACAGTATTCTTACACACATGTAATGCTCAGTACTCAGCTGAGTACACAACCGAGATTATTCTGTAGATATTTGGGATTCTCTCTTTGTACCACTCTGTCCTCTCTCACTCTTTCCTGAGAGTTCTAGCTCTTTTGTTCTCTCCAGACTGTCACCTCAACTAGGGGAATGAAAGAAAACATAAGTGACTTTGTATAGTTAAGAAGAATTTTATTGAAACAGCTGACTGACATTCCACTGAATGTTTTTATACTTACACCTTACATATTTTGTGAAATGGCAGTTTCTGTTATTTTTCATCAAAAAGTTCATGGGAAATGGAAATGAAAGATAATGCATATCTCTCATGAACTTTTTGAAAACTCCTTGTAATGCAGCAGTATTTTTGGAATAGAATTTCTTATTCATTACTGTACCACGTAGTTGTATTGCATTTGATAATTAAATTGTCCAGTCACAGATGGCATTACCTCTACTTCCTCTTACTCTTTTTAAAAATTATTGTTAATATTAGTTTTAATTGACAAATCATAATGGTATACATTTAAGGAGTTAAATGTGATGTTTTGATATATGTGTACAATATGGAATAATGAAATCAAGCTAACATATCCATTTGTGGTTAAGACCTTTGAACTTTGCACTCAGCTATTTTGAAGTATGCACTACATTATTATTCACTGTAGTCACCCTGCTGGGCAATAGATTTTTTTTTTTTTTTTCCCCCAAAAGATGACCGGTAAGGGGATCTTAACCCTTCACTTGGTGTTGTCAGCACCATGCTCACCCAGTGAGCTAACTGGCCATCCCTATATGGGATCCGAACCCGTGGCCTTGGTCTTATCAGCACCACACTCTCCCGAGTGAGCCACGGGCCGGCCCCTGGGCAATAGATTTCAAACACTTATTTTTCCTTTCTAACTAAAACTTTGTACCCTTTGTCCAAAATTTCCTATTTCTCCTCCCCTACCTCCCACTGCCCAGCCTTTGGTAACCACCTTTTTACTCTCTACTTCTGTGAGTTTAACTTTTAAATTCCACATATAAGTGAGATCGTGCAGCATTTGTCTTTCTGTTCCTGGCTTATTTCACTAAGCCTTGTATCTCGGATCATCCATGTTGTTGCAAATGACAGGATTTCCTTCCTTTTTATTGGATAAATAGTATTTCATTTTTTATGTAGACCATATTTTCTTTATCTGTTTGTCCAGACATTTAGGTTGATTCCATTTCTTGCCTATTGTGAATAATGCTGCAGTGAACATGGGAGTGCAGGTATCTCTTTGGCATACTGATTTCAATTCCTTTTGATTGATTGATTTCACTTCCAGAAGTGAAGTGCTATTGCTGAATCGTATCATAGTTTAGTTTTTTGAGGAATCCCCATATTGTTTTCCATAATGGCTCTACTAATTTACGTGTCCACCAGCAAGCAGCGTACAACGGATTCCCTTTTCTCCTCATCCTCACCAACACTTATCTCTTATCTTTTTGGTAATAGTCATTCTAACAGCTGTGTGGTGATCTCATTATGGTTTTAATTTGCTTTTCCCTGATAATTAGTGATATTGATTGTTTTTTTCATGAGGCTGTTGGTGATTTGTATGTCTTTTCAGAAATGTCTGTTGAGGGCCTGTATTAGGGTTCTCCAGAGAAATAGAACCAATAGACCATATGTATATAGGTATATGAGAGGCGATTTATCAGGGGGATTGGCTCACACAATTATGAAGGCTGAGAAGTTCCACAATAGTATATCTGTCTGCAAGGTGGAGAACCAGGAAAACAGGCAGTATGGCTCCATCCAAGTCTGAAGGCCTTAGAACCAGGGAAGCCAGTGGTACAACTCTCAGTCCAAGGCCAAAGGCCCGAAAGCTCAGGAAGGCCACTGGTGGGAGTACCAGAGTCCAAAACCCAGAGAACTTGTAGTTCTGAAGTTCAATGGCAGGAGAAGAAGGGCATCCTGGCTGTGGAAGAGAGAGAGAGAATTCACCCTTTTTTTGCCTTTTTAAAATCCATTCAGGCATGCCCACATTTAGGGTATATCTTCCCTGCTCACGTGACAGCTCTTCAGGAAACAACCTTATAGACATACTCAGAAATAATGCTTTACCAGCTATTTAGGTAGTCCTTAGTTCAGTCCTATTGACACCTAAAATTAATCACCATCGGTCATTTGCCCATTTTTTGTTGGGTTATTTGTTTTCGTGCTATTGAGTTTTTGAGTTCCTTATATACCAAAGGTACTTCAAAAAGTTTATGGAATGGGCCGGCCCGGTGGCGCACTCAGTAGAGTGCGGCGCTTGGGAGCACGGCGGCGCTCCCGCCGAGGGTTCGGATCCCATTACCGGTCACGAAAAAAGACAAAAAGGAAAAAAAAAAAGTTTATGGAATAATACAATTAAAAGATAATATAAATCTTTCCATGAACTTTTTGAAGACTCCTCATATTTTGGATATTAACTCCTCATCAGATGTGCAGTTTGCAAAGATACTGGCTTGTAATTTTCTTATGTCCTTATATGGCTTATATGTACATCATCAGATGTACAATTTGTAAATATTTTCTCCCACTCTGTGAGTCATTGTCTCTTTGCTTTGTTCATTGTTTTACTTGCTGTGCAGAAGCTTTTCATTTTGATGCAATCCCCTTTGTCTATTTTTGCTCTTGTTGCTTGTGCTTTCAGAGTCATATTTTAAAAATCGTTGCCCAGATCAGTATTGTGGAGCTTTTCCCCTGTGTTTTTTTCTCATAGTTTTACAGTGTCAAGTCTTACATTTAAGTATTTAATCCATTTTGAGCTAATTTTTGTATATGGTGTCAGACAAGGATCCAATTTCATTCTTCTGCATGTGGATATCTAGTTTTTTAAACACCATTTATTGAAGAAACTGTCCTTTCCTCATTGTGTGTTCTTGGCACCTTTGTCAATCAATAATCAGTTGACCATAAATGCTACTGGTTTTTCTTTTAATGTTGATTTTGTATCCTGCAATTTTACTGAACTTGTTTGTTTTGTCAGTTCCAACAGTTTTTTGGTGGAGTCTTTAGTCTTTAGGGATTTCTGTATATAAGATCACCTCTTCTGCAAACAATTTTGCTTCTTCCTTTTCTATTAGGAAGCCTTTTATTTCTTTCTCTTGTCTAATTGCTGTACCTGGGACTTCGAATACTGTGTTGAACAGAAGTGTTGAGAGTGGGCTTTGTCTTATCCCTGATCTTAGAGGAAAAGCTTTCAACTTTTCATCATTGAGTGTAATATTAGCTGTGGCCATGTCATATGTGTCCTTTATTGTATTGAGGTACATTCTCTCTATACCTAATCTGTTGAGAGTTTTTATCATGAAAGGGTGTGGAATTTTGTCAGATGTTTTTTCTGCACCTGTAGAGATGATCATATGATTGTTATCCTTCATTCTTTTAATGTAGTGACCACATTTATTGATTCGCAAATGTCGAACCATCCATGCATCCCAAGGATAAATCCCACGATGGTGAATGATTCTTTTAATGTGTTGTTGAGTTTGGTTTGCTAGTATTTTGTTGAGGATTTTTGTATCTTTGTTCATCAGAGATATTGGCTTGTAATTTTTTTTCTTGTGTCATTATATGGCTTTGGTATCAGGGTAATAATGCTGCCTTTATGAGTTTGGATGTATTCCCTCCACTTAAATTTTTTGGAAGAGTTTGAGAAGGATTGATATAAGTTCTTTAAATGTTTGGAAGAATTCCGCATTGAAACCATTAGACCATGGGCTTTTCTGTGATGAGAAACTTTTTACTAATTCAATTCCTTTCTCATTTATTCATATTTTCTCTTTATTTTTGATTCAGTCTTGGTAGGTTGTTGCAAGGGTCTTGGAATTTATTCATGTCTTCTAGGTTATCCAGTTTGTTGGCATGTAATTGTTCATGGTGGTTTCTTATGATTCTTTGTATTTCTGTGGTATCAGTGGTATGTCTCTTCTTTCATTTCAGATTTTACCTGAGTCTTCTCTTAGTATTTTTGAGGGTTCGTTGATTTTGTTTATCTTTTTAAAAAACTACTTCTTAGTTTTATTAATTCTCTTGTTCTATTGTTTTTCTGGTCTTTATTTTATTGATTTCTGCTCTTTATGTTCTTCCTTCTGCCAACTTTGGGTTTAGATTGTGGTTCTTTTTCTGGTTCCTTGAGGTGTAATGTTAGATTATTTTATATTTTCTTTTTGATATAGGTATTTATTACTATAAATTTTTTTCTTAGAACTGCTTTTGCTGCATCCCATAAGTTTTGGTATATTGTGTTTTCATTTTTGTCTCAAGGTGTTTTTTGATTTCTTCTTTGACCCATTAGTTGTTTAGGAGCATGATGTTTAATTTCTACATATTTGTGAATTTTCTAAGATATCTTTTGTTACTGATTTCTGGTTTTATATCATTGTGGTAGAAAAAAATACTTGATATGATTTCAGTCCTCTTAGATTTTGAGACTTGTTTTGTGGGCTAACATGATCTATTCTGGAGAATGTTTCATGTGGGCTTGAGAAGAGTGTGCATTCTGTTACTGTCGGATGAAATATTCTGTATATGTCTGTTAGGTCCATATGATCTAAAGCGTAATTCAAGACCAATGTGTCCTTATTGATTTTCTGTCTAGATTATTTGTCCATTATTGAAAGTGGAGTATTGAAGTCCTTACTGTTAATTGTACTTCAATTTCTCTTTCCCTTCAGATCACTTAATAATTACATTATGTATTTAGGTGCTCTGATGTTGGGTGATGTTGATGAGTTGACCACTTTATCATTATGTAATGATGTTCTTTGTCTCTTTTTACAGTATTTGTCTGATAAAAGGATAACTACACCTTTTCTCTTTTGGTTTCCATTTCCGTGGAATATTTTTTACCATCCCTTCACTTTCAGTCTGTGTGTGTCTTCTCTAGTAAAGTAAGTCTCTTGTAGGGAACGTATAGTTGTCTTTTTTTCTTTTCTTTTTTTCCATTCAGCCGCTCTATGTCTTTTGATTAGAGGATTTAATATATTTACATTCAAGGTAATTATTGATAGGTAAAGACATGCTACTGCCATTTTGTAATGTGTTTTTTGGTAGTTTTGTAGACCCTCTGTTTCTTTCTCTCTTGCTGTCTTCATTTGATGTTTGATGGTTTTCTGTGATGATAAGCTTTGAATTCTTTTTATGTTTTGTGCAACTACTATAGGTTGTTTTTTGCCACTTGGTGGCTGGCAAGTATGGAGATCCAGACTCATGACTTTGGTGTTGCAAGGTTGCACTCTAACCAACTGAACTAACTGGTTGGCCACTACTGTAGGTTTTTACTTTGTGTTTATTAATGAGGCTTACATGAAACATCTTAGGCTTGTAACAGACTGTTCTAAGCTGATGACAACTTAACATTAATTGCATGTAAAATCTCTACACTTCTACTCACTTCCCACATTTTATAATTTGATGTCAAAATTTACATCTTTTTGTAATTTGTATTCTTTAACAATTTATTGAAACTACAGGTGTTTTTAATAGTCTTTATCTTTTTATACTCATTAGAGATAAAATTGCTTTGAAAACCACCCTTATAGTATTATTCTGAATTTGACTATGTAGTACTTATCACGTTGAGTGTTGTACTTTCCTATGTTTTATGTTATTAATTAGCAGCATTTCATTTCAGCTTAAAGAACTCCTTTTAGCAATTCCTGTAAGGCAGACCTAGTGGTGATGAACTCGTCTAGCTTTTTGTCTGGGAATTTTTTTATATCTCCCTCATTTTCTGAAAGACCACTTTGCCAGGTAAAGTATTCTTGGTTGGCAGTTTTTCTTCCTCCAGCAGTTTGAATACATCATCCTACTCTCTCCTGGCTTGCAGAGTTTCCGCTGACATATCTGCTGGTAGCCATATTGAGACTGCTTTGTATGTGATATGTTTCTTATCTCTTGGTGCTTTCAGAATTCTTTCTTTGTCTTTAATTTTTGATAGTTTGATTATGATGTGCTTTGGTGAACTCTTCTTTGGGTTGAATTTGATTGGAGACCTCTGAGCTTCCTGTACCTAGATACTGGTGTCTTTCCCCAGATTTGGAATTTTTTCAGCCATTTTTTCCTTAAATATGTCTTTTCCTTTCTCTAACTCATATTACATGAAAATTTGTTCTCTTGATTGTGTCTGGTAATTCCTGTAAGCCCTCTTCATTCTTTTTCAGTTATTATTTTTGCATCTCTGACTGGATGATTTCAAGTATTGTTTCGAGCTCACTTATTCTGCTTGATCAAATGTGCTGTTGAAGGCTTCTGCTGAATTGTTCAGTTATTGTATTCTTTATTTCTACAATTTCTATTTTTTTACCATTTGTATTTCTTTGTCCAGTTTTTCGTTTTCTTTATGATTTTCTAAATGTCATTTAATTTTCTATCTGTACTTTTTTGTAGTTCCTTGAACTTCTTTAGGATGATTGTTCTGAATTCTTTGTCATTTAATAGGTCTTCATTTCCTCAGGGTTCTTGATGCTTTATTTGTTTATTTTGGTGGTGTCATATTTCTTTTTTGTTTTTTTATAATCCTTGTGTCCTTGATTTTTTGTAATTCTTGTGTCTGCACAGTTGAGGAAATGGCCACATCTTCTGGTTTTTCCAGGTGTTCTTTGCTGGTGATAGATCTTCACTACTTAGCCTGAGATTCTGAATGGGGTAGCTGGTAAGGACCATGGGCTGGCAGGCCTTGCTGTCAGGTTCTCTAGTTGGGCTGTGCTGCTATCCATACTCTGAGATTGAGTGGAGCTGCTGGCTATGTTCTGTGGTCCATTGACATAGAGCTGCTGGCTGAGCTCTGCCATCACCTCTTACCAGGCAGAATTGTAGGCTGTATTCTGTGGCTGAATACTAGTGCTGTTTGGAATAGTTGGGTAGGGTTGCAGGTTGGGTTTAGAGGCTGGACAAGGTCTCTGGTGGCACTTCTAAGCTACTGGGACAGGCAGGGACATAGGCTATGCTCCACAGATACATATAGATGTGGGTTTGCCTCCTGGACTAGGGAAGCCTTATACAGAGCACCAGAATTGGGTGGGGTTGTTGCTGTGTGCTGAGGTAATGCAGCACCAGATGCTCCCCTATGCAGATGTTCGCACACTTGTACTTAATTCCTGGCCTTGGGAAGTTGTAAGCAGAGCACTGAGGCTGGGTAGGGAAGCTGTCTAGGGCCTGAAGCCTGGCTTAGTGTTACAAGAAATTTTTTCTTTTCTTCTTGTAGCTATAAGCCTGTAAGCTCTTTAGTAAATACTTGCTATTTCAGTGTGATATAATTTGGTATGTTGGTTCATTGCCTTGACAAATAATATTTGCCAGTTACTAGGCTGGGTCCTAGGGAGGCAAGCCCAGTCATACATACCTTTTCTCCTGCTCTTCCATGCTGTTTCCTTTCTTAGTATATCATTTGTGCCTACATTCTCTCAAATTCTTTTTGCCTGATCTTCAACTTGTATTCATTCTTCAGGCTGCAGCTTATGTTTAGGCTGAATTCTAAGATAGTCCCTTGTATAATGTCTAATACTGTAAATATGATGAGATACCATTTCTCTGATTAGTTTATGTCATTTGGCATAACTGACTTTAGGAAAGTGGGTTTAGAGTCAAAAACAAAGGACATAAGAGATGAGAAGTATGAGAGGAATTTGATGTGAGAGATACTCTCTGTTGCTAACTTTGAAAATGGAGGTAGCCACATGGCAAGGACTGTAGGCAGTCTCTTGGAGCGGAGGGTGACCTCTGGGTGAGAGGGAGGAAGGAAAATGGGGACTCTAGTCTTAGAACCACAAAGAACTGAATAATGCTTACGTGAGCCTAGAAGAAGATTCTAATGTCAAGCCTCAAGGTGAGAATACAGTTCCTCAACACTTTGATTTCATCTTAAGGAGACCCTGAGAGAGGATACAACCACACCATGCCTGAACTTCTGCCCTATAGAACTGTGAACTAAAAAGTTGACTATTGTTGTAAGCTGCTGAGCTGTGGTAATTTGTTACAAATCAATGGAAAACTAATACATGGCTTAAACATATCTTTCTGGAACTCCTTTTCTGTTCTCCCAGCTAATAGGTGCTCATAGCAGTCTGGACTTCTTTATACACTCATATTAATTGACTTTTGACATGTTCAAGAACTTTAACTCTGGAGATAGAGACCTTGTTTGAATTATTCCCTGTATTTATTATAAGTATATGGTAAGTAGTAGTCATTTAAAAAGTGTTAGAAGTGAATGAATAAAAAGGAGACATAGCCCCTGACTTTAGCGACTTTATAATTTAAAGGTATTTGGCTATGTTGTGTGTGTGGTGGTTTTTTTTTTTTTTTTTTTTGATGGGTGGGAACAGTCAACTGTCAGTTGCCTAAGTGCAGTTAAGCTAGACTGGCTTCCTTCCAAATCAGATTTGACATAGAAAGGATGAGTTCCTTAAAAAAAAAAAAATTGTGTGTGTGTGTGTGTATATGCACACTTGAAATGCATGTGGAGAAAGGCACTATGTGGTACAAACAAAACGAACTTTTTTCTCTGCTCTCACACTGCAATCAACACAGAAAACTTCTGTGACCAAATGTGTGGGAGCTTCCCCCACCTTCCCTGCACACCAAGCAAACAATCAATTCTGTAGCAGACACCAGCTATATATACATCCTGTAATTCAATTCTATTGATAGTTATCTATCTGAAGGTAGTGTCAGATCATACAGGTTGAGGGCTCAGTTTCCAAGACTGTCCCCCGCTTAATGTGCTAATTGCAAGTCCAGGCCTCTGGAACTTCTGACCACCGAGTTATAAATTGGAGCTCCCACCACCCCCTTTTCAGTTTCAATTAGTTTGCTAGAGCAGCATGCAGAACTCAGGGAAACCCTTACTTATGTTTACCAGTTTATTAACAAAGGATATTTTAAAGGATACAAATGCATGCAAATTAATAGCCAGATGAAAGAGATACATAGGGTAAAGTCTGGAAGGACTGTAAGCCCAGGAGCTTCTGTCCCTGTTGAGTTGAGGTCAGTTCCATTATGTGAATGTGTAAGCCCCTAAGCGTTTGCTATCAGCAAGCTCTCCCAACCCAGTCCTTTTGGATTTTTATGGAAGAATCCATTAAGTAGGCATGATTGATTAAGTCATTGGCCACCGATGATCAACTTAACCTTCAGCTCCTCTTTCCTCCCCAGAGGTTGAGGTATGAGACTGAAAGTTCCAAACCCCTGAGAAAGTGGCTGGTTCCTCTGTCAACCGGCCTCCCATCCTGTGGTATCTAGGGGCTTTCCATAAATCGCCTAATTAACATAAGCTCAGGTGTGTTTGAAAGGGTTTGTTGTAGGTAACAGGAGACTCACCTGTATTGCTCAGGAACTACTTTAGGAACCAAGGACAAAGGGCCAAGTACTTTAACAAAGATATCCTTATTGCTGTAGTCGCTTAAGAAATAACAGGCTTACAGGAGCTGAGAAACAGGAATAGGTGGACAAAAACCAAAACATAAACATCATAATATCACAACAGTATGCTCTTATGAAATAATAACTTTGTTATCATTTGCAGCTTTCCTTTGATAGTCTGTCAGAGGATTGACGTTAGAGATACAACTGAGATCTTTCTACCCTATTTTATGCAAATGGGGCAAGTTACGGTTGAATCTCATTGTCTTAGTCCATTTATGCTACTGTAACAAATTACCTGAGACAGGTAGTTTATAAAGAACAGAAATTTATTTCCCACAGTTGTGGAGGCTGGGAAGTCTAAGATCAAGGCACCCACAAGTTCAATTGTCTAATGAGGGCTGCATCCTCCACAGGGGAAGAATGCTGTGTGTCCTCACATGGCAAAAGGTGGAAGAGCAAGAGAACCAAATGCTCTGTGAATCCTCTTTTATAAGTGCCTAAATCCCATTCATGAGAGAGGAGTCCCTGTGGCCTAACCACCTCCCCCACCTCTTAATACTGTCACACTGGCAGCACCTCAATTTTGGACAGGACATATTGAAACGGTTGCACCTGTCTTGCCCTCAATGCTCAGGAACCACAGTTGCCTCTGGAAGGCATTTAGTGGAAGTTCTTAACATTAGAACTTCTGTTAAGGAGCTGGAAAGTCTTTATTATTGTATTACAGTTCCAAACGTAAAGATTATAGGATTGCTGAACACAGAGCACAAAAGCAACACAGGAAATAATGGAAACCTCAGGAGTGAAGAGGGGATATTGGGAGCTGCCATTTATTGTGAACTGCCTAGTGTATAGTTTTTAATAAAATGGGGTTCACTTTTCAGATCATACTGCCACAACGGTGGCATATATAAACAAGTCTAAATAGCTGATACATTGATAATTGTGTAAATCAAAGCATTTGTAATAGCCAGATTCAGAATTGAGGAAGGAAACTTCTTGTCCCATCCCAAACAGGTATTCACAAGAATTACAAAATTTTAGATCATCTACTATGAACTAAGTGATTTAATTAACAACAAATTACTAACTGAATGTATTTTTTATAAAATCACAATGAGAAAGCTTGAGGTATATTTTTTCATGTTTTACTGTAATTACTTGTTGAGTAAATGTAGGTCACACAAATATTTTAAGCTGGTAATGCACTACATTTTTCTTTGGTAATTTTTGTAGGGAATCAGTGATTTGAATATTTTTTGCCAAAGTGATTTGAAGCATGTTCTCTTATACCAGCTCAAAAAATAATAAACTCATCATTGTAGAACACATTTGCATATGAGAGAAAATATCAGTTACAAAATGCTGTAGGTCAGGTTTTTATCATTGGTTTGAATGATGAATATATACAAAGTTTTTGGTTTTTGTTTATATAGAAACTAGATTTTTTTTTTAAAGATTGCCTTTTACACATTTCTACTAAAAAAATTTCTACTTTTATTCTTAATTCATTGTAGACCCAAATTAATGGTTGGGGCAAGGGGCATGGGTACAAAGGGTGAGTATCTTTTTAAATTTTTAGGTGACTTTTTCATTTTCATTTTCACTTTGAACATTAGTTCAAGAGAACAAAATTTCCCAAACCAACAAAGGAAACTACTGTTCTTAAGCTGTAAATATAATTTTAGCGACTATATCTTCTGCCATTTTTTTGATACACTTTTCCTTCTATTTCACATGTGTTATAATTGAGATTTTGGAAGAATGATTAAACACTTATGTCCAAATCTTTTTTTCCTCCTCCTTTTTTTCAACATTTAAAAAATTTTGAGGGCCGGCCCGGTGGCGCACTGCTGCAGTGCGCCGCTTGGGAGCGCGACTGCGCTCCCGCCGAGGGTTCGGATCCCACATACAGACCAGCCGCTCACTGGCTGAGCGAGGTGCGGGTGCAACACCGAGGGTTGCGATCCCGTTGCCGGTCTCGGTCCGGTACGGGTGCGACACTGAGGGCTGCGATCCGTTGCCGGTCACGAAAAAAAAAAAAGGAAAAAAAAAATTTTTTTTGAAATTTAATTCACAAAGTATGTAAAACAAATGTAGAATTTAATGAATTATTTAAGTGTAATCACTACCTAGATTGAGAAACAACATTGCTAGCACCTCGGAAGTGCCGTTTGTGCCTTCTGTATGATCAAAACTTACTACAGCCCCACCCCCTAATGTAGCCAGTTACCTGACTTTTACATAATAGTCTCTTTCTTGGTTTTCTTTATAATTTGGCCACCTAATTATTCATCCCTAAGCCATATAATTTAGTTTCACCTATATTGATTCAAATGGGACATAGAGCATGTATGCTTTTGGGTCTGGGTTCTTTTGTGCAACAGTCTTATTTTTTAAATTTACCTGATTTCACTGAATGAATACAACACAGTTCATCCATTCTGTTGTTGGTGGCTAGTTGGGTTGTTTCCAATCTTTGTCTATTACGAACCGCTCAGGTGTTTGTGTTCTGTTACACATATGCATGCATTTCTATATATAGGGTATATATACTTGGCAGTACATTTATTCAGCTTTACTTGATAATGTTATACTATGATCCAATTTACACTTCCGTGAGCACTGTATGAGAATTCTTGTTGGTCCACAACTTTGGACCACATTCTTGGTTTTTGGAGTATGTAGTGTGTGATATTGTGAAATGTTTATTTGGTCTTCATCCCATTTCCTGGCATATAGCTCCTAAAACCCTTGGAATCTCTGGGGTGATAAGTGTCTTTTATAGTTAATAATATTACTGGTGGCTGAGGGGCCCCTAGATAGCTTCAGGATGGGGGCTGAACACCTGAAAGGGCAGGACATGATTAGAGGGCTGGGACTTTAAGCCCCGCTCCTCAGCCTTTGGAGAGGAAGGAGGGCTAGAGGTTGAGTTGATCACCAGTGGTCAATGATGTAATCAATCATGCCTATGTAATGAAGCCTCTATAAAAGCCTTAAGGGACCGGGCTTTGAGAGCTTCAGATAGCTGAACACGTGGAGGTGCCTGGAGGGTGCTAGAGAGGTCATGGAAGTTCCACACCCCTTTTCCATACCTTGCCCTATGCATCTTTTCAGTATGACTGTTCATCTATATCTTTTATTATATCCCTTGTTAATAAACCATTAAACATAAGTAATGTGTTTCACTGAGTTCTGTGAACCAATAACTGGTTGGTCAGAAGTATAGGTTACAACCTCCTACTTGTGACTGGCATCTGAAGTGAGGTGGAGGGGGTCTTAGTCTTGTGGGACTGAGCCCTCACTCTGTGGGATCTGACAGTATCTTCAGGTAGATAGTATCAGAATTGAATTGAATTAGAGGACAACCAGCTGATTTCTGCTGGAAAATTGCTTTTTGTGTGAGGAAACAACCCACACACATCTGGTATCAGAAGTATTACATTGAGTGGTGGGTGAGTAGAGGGAAGAAAACTTTTTTCTTCTTACGTAGTGGTATGTCATTATTTGTTCAGTTTGCTTTTTTTTTTTTTTCCTTTTTGTCTTTTTTCATGACCGGCAACGGATCGCAACCCTCAGTGTCGCGCCCGTACCGGCCCAGGACCGGCAACGGGATCGCAACCCTCGGTGTTGCTCCCTGCACTTCGCTCAGCCAGTGAGCAGGAACCGGTCTGTATGTGGGATCCGAACCCTTGGCGGGAGCGCCGCCGCACTTCCCAAGTGGTGCACTGTAGCAGTGCGCCACCGGGCTGGGCCCCCCCCCCTTTTTTTTTTGATGGGTGTCAAGCACCTTTTTATATGTTTATTAGATGCGTGTATGGCCAGTATTTTTTATGAAGTGCCTACTAAATCTCTTTCGCATTTTTCTTTTGAGTTGTCTCATTAATTTGCAGCAGTTCTTGTATATTCTGGATATGTGAGCCCTTTTTGAGCTATATGTGTTGTGCATGTCTTCTCCCATTTCAACTTGCCTTTTCAAAATTCTTCATGCTGTCATTGAACATGAGGTCTTAATTTCAATGTAGTCTGATTTTTTCAGTGTTTTCCTTTATAGTCAATGCTTTTGCTATCTTGTTTAAGAAGTCTTTCCCTAACTTGAGACATAAAGATAATATCCCATATTCATATCTGAGAACTTTTAACATTTTACCGTTTACATTTAGCTTTATGATGTACTTGCGGTTAAATTATGCATATAATGTGAGGTAGTGGTTTAGGGTTTTTTAGTTTTGTTTTTCTTTTCCAGGTGGGTGCCAGATTGTCCCAGTACAATTTAACTGGCCATATTTTGTTGGTTTGTTTTCTTATTTTTGAGTTTTGAGTTTTTTATATATTTTGAATTCAAGTTCTCTGTCAAATATGTGATTTGCAAATGTTTTCTCCCAGTGCGTGCTTTATCTTTTCCTCAGAGCAAAAGTTTTATTATGATGTTTAATTTATCTTTTTCATGGATTATGCTTTTGGTGTGTTATATCTAAGAACACTCTTTCCTATCTACAATTTTCTCCTATTTTCTAAAAGTTTTATAATTTTAGATTTGGTAGTTAAGTCTGTGATCCCTTTCGAGTTAATATTTATATTCGGTGTTAGATATGGATAGAGGTTTATTTTTTGGCATGTGGATATCTAGGACCATTTGTTGAAAAGATTATTTCTACATTGAATTGCCTTTGTACTTTAGTCAAACGTCAGTTGATCATACTTGTGTGGTTTGATTTCTGGACTCTATTCTGGGCATGTCTGTCTTTTTTATGATTTTACTGAGTAGGTCTTAAATAGTAGTGGTGAGAGTAGATGTCCTTGCCTCACTCCTGAGCATAGAAGGAAAGCATTGTCTTTCACTAGTAAACAGCCATGCCAGCTGTAGGTTTTTGTAAATACCTCTTATCAGGTTAAAGAATTTCCATCTATTCTTAGTCTACTAAGAGTTTTTTTAAATGATGAACAGATGTTTTGTTAAATGTGGTGATTATATAATTTTTTTTTCTTATTTAGTCTTTTAATATGTTGAATTACCTTAATTGATTCTAGCTGAATGAAATTTATGATCCCAGAATAAACCCCAGATAGTTATATGTTATTTTTTTTTGTAAATTGCTGAGTATAATTTTCTGACATTTAGCTGAGGATATTTATGTCTGTGTTGATGGGAGATACTACTAGTCTGTAGTTTTCTTCTAATATCTTTGTCTCATACTGGTATCAGGATAATAATGTTGGCTTCATGAAGTGGAAGTGTTCCCTCCCTTTCTGCTTTCTGGAAGATGTGCGAATTGTATTATTTCATCCTTAAATGTTTGGTAGAATTTGCAATTGAAACTGTCTGGGTTTGGAGTTTTCTTTGTTGGAGATTCAATTGTATTAATACAGTTTCTTTGATAGCTGTAAAACTATTCAGGTTATCTATTTTCTTCCTTGAGTAATTTTTGTGTCTTTTAATGAATTGGTCTTTTTATCCAAATAGTTGAATTTATGTGCATAGAATTGTTCATAATACCTCTTAATTTTTTTGTGTATTTGGGATTTTTACTGGTAATCCCCTTTCATTCCTGATACTGGTTCTGTTTTCTTAGGACATTTTTTTTTTTTTTTTTTTTTTTTGGCAGCTGGCTGGTAATGGAGAGGATTATCAATTTTATTGATCTTTTTGAAGAACCAGCTTTTGGATTCATTAATTTTCTCCATTGCTTTTCAGTTTTCACCTTCATTGATTTCTCTTTGTATCTTTATCATTTCCATCCTTTTGCTTGCTTGGTAGTTATTTTACTCTTTTTCTAGTTTCTTAAGTGAAAACTTAAGTTTATTGATTTGAGACCTTCTTTTCTGATACAAGCATTTAATAGCTAAGTTGTCCCTTTATGTACCACTTTAACTTCATCCCACAACTTTTTGTTTTTCATTTTCTTCAAAATATTTTTCCAGTGTTTTCTCTTTACATGGGTTATTTAGAAGTAGTTCTCTACTCTTATTCTACTTTACTACTAAAGTATCTATTTTGATTTTTGAATACTTGGGGACTTTTCAGTATCTATTATTGATTTCCAATTTAATTGTTATGGTCAGAGGACATACTTTGTATGATTTTAATTTATTTTAATGTGTTAAGGTTTGGTTTTTTGCTCAGATTATGATTTATCTGATGAATGTTTTAAGTGCTATTGAAGATAATATGTATTCTTTTGTTAAAAGTAGTGTTTTATAAATGTCAGTTAGGTCCAGTTGATTGATAATGTTGTTCAGTTCATCTGTATCTTTACTGACTTTTCTGTCTACTTATTTTGTCAGTGACTGGGAGAGGAGTGATGAAGTCTCTGCTTATGATGTGGATTGTCTTTCTCACTTCATTTCTATTAGTTTTTGTTTGCATATACTAATAAGCTCTGTAATTAAGTGCATACACATTAGAGCTCTCATGTCTTTTTGGTGAATTGACCATTTTACCATTACATAATGTCCTTCTTTATCACTGGTAATTTTCCTGGTTCTGGATTCTACTCTGTAATTATTAATATAGCCACTTTAGCTTTCTTTTGGCTAGTGTTTGCATTATATATCTTTTTGCCTCTTTTTGATTTTTGATGTAACTGTATCATTATATTTTAAATGGTTTCATGTAGATAGTGTATTATTAGGTCTTGTTTTTGTGTCCAAAATCACAATCTCTGTCTTTTAATTAGTGTGTGTAGATCTTTTACATTTAATGTATTTATTAATATGGCTGCACTTAGGTCTACTATTTTATTACTTGGGTTGGTTTGTCCCTTCTAATTTTTGTTCCTAGTCCCCCTTTCCTTCTTTTGAATTATTTGGATATATCTTGAGGTCTAACATTTTATTATTTTGGTTGATTTGTCTCTTCTAATTTTTGTTCCTGTTCTCCCTTTCCTTCTTTTGAATTTTTCAGATATATTTTGTATTATTTTTGAGTTAATTATTAGCATTTTGACTATGTATCTGCTTATTATTTTCTTAATATCTGATCTAGGGATTATAATATACACAGTCCAAGATTGTAACATATACAGTTAAAGATGTATCTTTTCACAGTCTACTTGTAGTTAGTATTTTACCATTTCAAGTTTATAAAAAGACAAAAACCATTATTCTTCCTGCTTTATATCATAGTTGCCATGTAGTATATATAATATAGTATATTGAACTTCTTTCCAAATAGTGTTAATTTTTTTTGCTTTCAACAGTCATACATATTTTTTAAAGTTTTTAAGAATGACGTATTCTATTTACCCAGATATTTATCATTTTAATTGTTTCCTTCATATTTGAAGTTCTGTTTTACCCTCTAGTATCATTCCCTGCAGCCTGAAGAACTTCCTGTAGAATATTGATGTGTGCATAATTTATAAGCTAATAAGAGTTCCCTTGTATGTTTAGAAGCAGTAAGCTAGGTTTCAGCTTCCTTAAGTGTGGGAAACCATAGCCACCAGCCCAAATGGCTGAGCAATTCACATGCAGCAGTTTTGTTGCTTTCAAGATTCCTAAGGGAATTCACAAGCAGTTAAGCTTTGAATAATTAGGAATTGAACTGATTGTTTACATTTCATTGATTAGTTTTTAGTGTAGTATTTTGGTCAAGAGCCATAAGATTTGGAGGCAGTTTCTTCATCTTTAGGAATAACACACACTCTAAATTACACAGTAATTTTGCAAAGTGCTTTATGTAGTGCCTAGCACATAATAAAGATCTGTAGGGTTGCCTACCTTTTCTGTGAAGCTCTCCCTTTTCTCCATAATTACTATGGGAACATGTTAATCTTTCCTTACTCTCAGCTGATCGGTACACAAATAAGCATCAAACTGATGAGCAAATTTGAATACCAAATTTAGCCAATTAGAATACTCTTCTGGGATGCTGGAGTTAAGAGACTTCTCTTTGGGCTGCTGAAGTTCTAAGAGTAAATCTCAGGAGCAATGATGGTTTTGTTTCCCACTGTGAGGAAATATGTTGTGCTTGGTGAAGATAAAAAAAAGAAACTAATGCATGGAGAAGATATGGAGACAAAAGAGTCCTAAATTTAGATTCCAGTTGTTCTTGTGACCCAGCCATACCCATTGCTTTCCTAAATTTTAGTTGTTTTGTGTCAACTCCACTGTCCTTCCAGTAAAGTCCGTTTTACCTAAACTGGTTCAAGTTAGATTTCTGCCATTCACACCCAATAATGCTATCTAATATATACATGTTCAATTAAGGATGATAATAGAAATGTAGACAGTTTAACTTTTACTTAAAGTTTATATTGCTCTGCTAAATGCTAATGATTTTTCATATTCTAATCTGAAACTTTAAGGTTCCACAGAGGTTTTCACAGTATTCCTTGGGGAAAAAGAATCACTGCATACATCTTGGAACTGGTTTTTTTTTTCCTTTTTGTCTTTTTTCGTGACCGGTAACGGGATCGCAACCCTCGGTGTCGCGCCTGCACCGCGCTCAACCAGTGAGCGGACGGTCTCTATATGGGATCCGAACCCTCGGCAGGAGCGCCGCCGCGCTCCCAAGTGCCGCACTCTACCGAGTGTGCCACCGGGCCGGCCCTTGGAACTGGTTTTTAATTCATTTATGTACAGTTGTATGTCAGAGGCAGTTCTAGAATTTTATTCTCTTACCCCCAAATCAGTAGAAAAGTCTTCTACAACATACAACATATTAGAATATCACTGATTCATGGCAAGTGTTCTCCACTAACATTTTAATTTAGCCTCTCTAGTACCTACAAGGTATGTAACTTTAAGCCAGCAGTTGTATGGATATAGACAGTTTGCTTTCTCTAGATACTTATTACCTTATTATGAAGCCATGACATAAATCTGAAATTGAGCAGTAACAAGTATTCCACCTATATGGTGCAGATAATAATGTAATAAAAGCATAGGATAGAGAGATCTCGGTGGATTGACATGGCCCTGAAGACTTTGTGAAGGAAGTAGAAATGGAGCTGGGTCTTGAAGAGTAGAGGAGATTTGGGTAGGGGAAAGACATTTTGGGCAAAGGGAATGTGTGTAAAGATGAAAATGTGCTGTGTATCCTATTAATGGAGATGGTTGTGGTTCCTTATATAGTTTAGTGGCTTTTGAATGTCAGGTTAAGGAGGTAGAATGGATGGTGATGACAGCCAATAAAAGTGATTGAGAGTGGCAAAGAATATGATGAAAGTGAAATTGTCTTCTAAATTTAATATGCTGGAAGCTAAACCAGTTGGATATCTAATGTGATTTGAGAATGAGAGGTAAAGTTCTAGAAGGGTAATAGTGAATTTTAAAAGTGAAATTAATTAAAAACACAATCTAAAGAGTCTCCCAAATAGCTGTAAGAGTACAAAGCATCATTTCTGTACCACAGTACGCCGGAGTTCTTTTGTTTGAAGCAGTTACAGATATCCACCAATATCCTACAGAGCTATATCACCAAGGTTGAGGTCATCATGGGGCTTCCCTGAGTGTATGATCGTGAATACAGATCAGCAGTCATAGCTTATTTTATAAAGGGGGTAGAGAAGAGTGGGTCTGATAAGTCCTAGGCAGTTCAAGATGAATTCTGTGGACCAGAAGCTGAGCACTGAAAGATAATTGTGCAAATATTCATCAGGGAAGTTTTAGGCTGATAGCTATAGGAGTAAATAAAAGCTAAAACGATAGGAGCAAGAGGGAGAGTGACCATTAAAGTGTAAATGGGGAAGGCAGAGAAGGGAAAGAAAAAATTTCTCAGTCTGAGTAGGTCTGATTGTATTTAAAAGCTTCAGGAAGTTTATTGTGTTAATGAGTAACACTGAAAAGCCTAGGCAAAGAATCCTTTTTTTTAAATGACTGACTACATTAGGACTCAGCTTTGGATAAATCCTGATATTATAGTGGTTCTTTGTTAGCGTTTTTTAACGACTATTTTTTGAGTAATTTCTGTGCAGAGCATTCTGTTTCCTGGGGGTATATATTGGAATAAAAAATATGGTCTTCTGGAAATTAATTGTCTTTAGAGAGATGAGAACTCTTAGTAAACAATTTAACATTAATAGCACTATAACAGTCTCGCTTTATTGGAGTGTTACTATTGTTAGGACAAAAACAATATCACAAATATATTAAAATTATAGGAAGAAATGTGTGAATAAGCCAGTGATAATTATATACATACATGTTTATAAATACTTTTATATACTACATCTAAGCCTTTTTTGGATTGCCTATAGATATTTAACCCTTCTTTTGCCTAGCAGTATTTTTTGTTTTGTTTTGTTTTCTAATTAATTTTCGGTGGCCAAGCTCTTCTTTTCTTACAGTAATTGAGGGATTCCTAAACTAGAAAATTATTGCAAAATGATGTAAAATGTTTATTTTTTTTAAATCTTGAAAGCTGTAATGGCATTCAAATATGATGAGACCCCCAGAATACAGTACCTATTTTAAGCAAAAACTTTATTTCTCTGAATAGTCTGGACGTCAGTGATCCAAGCTGGTGGGGCAACTTTGTTCTGTAAAATCATTCAGGATCTTGTTGCTTGACAGTCTTCTGGGATATTGGCCTAAATCTGCATGGTCAGTGCTGACTCAGTTTCACATCTGCCTTCCATCCTGTGGGAAGTATTAGTCCAGCTGCAGGGTTGTTGTCTTTTAATTTGAAAATGACCTGGAAGTTGTGTCTATTAACTTTCAATGACATACCGCTGGTCAGTAACATACCTTCATGGGAGGCTAGGAATGTACCCTCTCCCTTGGTGGCTAATTGATCTGCTAAAACTTTATTCCTATGGACACAGGGGAGAAACATAGTGTAAAACAAGTGACAATCTGTCACAAGCTTTCTTCAAAGGCATTGGATATAAATTTCAAAATAAGTATATCTGAATGAATAGTTTTTTCAAATGCAGCCAAGTCAACAATATTCTGTTGTAACTTTATGTAGGGTGTAAGTATGAATTTAAAATCCCTGAATGTGGGGCCGGCCCGGTGGCGCACTGCGCTAGTGCGCCGCTTGGGAAGCGCGGAGGCGCTCCCGCCGAGGGTTCGGATCCCACATACGGACCGGTTCCCGCTCACTGGCTGAGCGAGGCTCGGGGGCAACACCGAGGGTTGCGATCCCGTTGCCAGTCCTGGTCCAGTGCGGGGGCGACACTGAGGGTTGCGATCTGTTGCCGGACACGGAAAAAGACAAAAAAAAAAAAAAAAAATCCCTGAATGTGATGTTATCCTAAGGCCTTGCTTCTCATACTGGAGAGCACTCTTTTGGGGGAGAGGGTCCACGAAGCCATGTATTAAATGTAGCTTCTCTTCCTAGAGGAAGATTTGGAGGATTATATATTTTTTGTATTAAAACAGACATGAATATATTTTGGAGCTGGAAGCAAAATTGGCAGGACCATTAAGGAAAACCTTAAGATTGTTTTAAAGGATAATTTCGAATCCCTAGAGGTAATTTTTCTTTTTGCCACTATCGATACTCTTGTGGAAACATTTTGATAAGCACATCTTTTGGTTTCTTAAGGTTTGTTTTATTTAGTTAGGTCAGCAGTTCTAACCTGTTTAAAGTTGTGGAAATATATTGGCAAAAAAAAAGAGTAGTATGAATTAGTAGAAATTTGCCTATGTATATCAGCAGCATAGGCATCTTTATTCAAAGAAAGTCTAAGAAGCTATTTCTTTGTCGTCACAGATTTTAATTTTTATTCTTTGTTGCACTTTATACCACTATTTTAAGGCCAGGAAAAAATTTTTTAGGCTGTTCTTCTAGCAAGAAAACACCCTATGTTTTATTAATTGGACTTGCAGACTAGACTAGAATTGTGGAAGTAATAAGTTAGTAGTTAATGATGGTTTTTCTTCATTTAAACTACATTGGAATTAACCTTATTTTAAAACTTATGTCCCACCTTTCCTCATCACAGGACAATGAAAAGAGAACCCCTTTGCACGCTGCTGCCTATCTTGGAGATGCAGAAATCATTGAACTGCTTATTTTATCTGGTATAGTAACCTCTGTGTAATAAAAGCACATTACATCTGTTTATGTCATAATTAATTTTTCTTACACGTAATTGTCTATTTACTGCATTACCTGGCTTTTCATATTTGTTTCGTAATCTGAAGCTTATTGATTTAATTATTCTACAAATACTGATCACATATTCTGTTCTGTGTGTTTAGAGTACATTAAAGAACAAAATAAAGATTGTTGCCCTGTGGGGCTTATACTCTGATAAGGAAAAATAGGTGATAAATAGGAGTAAATTTTACAGTATGTTAAAAGATAAGTGCTATGGAAAGATAAAAAAAGATCAGGATGAAGGGGATGGGATAGCATATATAGAGTATTTAGAGTATATATAGGAATAACTCACTTGAATTATTAGGAAATGGTTGCAATTTTCCAAGTGGGAGGTGTTAGTGGCTCAGACCAAGTGCAGCAGTGGAGGAGGTGGTAAGAAATAGTCTGTAGATATATTTTGAAAGCAATGCTAGCAAGATTTCTGTCTTTAAATGGCTTTTATCTAATTCTATTTGAGGGCCCATAAAATGCTTTTCAGGAAATTGTACTTTATTTTTTCATTTCTTATAAACTATTTAAATCTTTACGATAGGAAGTAATGCTAGAACTGTCTCTTATAGAATAGCTTCTATTGTGGTCAGCATAAACAAGCATTCAAACAGCACTTAGAAATATGATTATTATAGCCAGATTATCATAATGATATTTATTGGGACAGGATGCATGTAGTTGAATTGAGCTTGTGTTGTCAGATTGTACAGAGGTATGCTTAATGAAATTGGAGAAGTATTATTTGATATTTTGGAGGAAGGAGGGCTGAAAGAGAGAAATTTTGTTTGAAGATCCTATTAAATATAGTAGCCCAACTAGAATTTGCCATTACAAATTTATAAAAAAAATTTTAAATCTAGTTTTTATAACAAATTTCATGATTGTATAGAATTAAATATGGTTAAACATGGACCCAGCTAACATTCTGTTGGTTTCTTTATGAATAGTTTCATCTCTGACACAATTCCTTGAAGACGTCTATTCCTCTATGGATGCTAGCTCACTAGTTTTCAGCTGAAATTTACTAGACGAAGAACTGAGGAGGTTTAAGAAAAAATCCTATTTTCGTTTTAATTGAGGCATCTTCTCCTTAATAATATGAGTTGATGGGACACTGGTTTATATATGGAATATTCTTCACAAACATTGTCCAAGAAACAGTTTTTTTTAATCTTAAGAAGTAGCTATGCAAGATACAGGACAGTCAGACAGTTAAATGTCTAGGACTCTGGATAAGAATTCTACTACTGCATTTTTTTTCCTTTTAACACAGAAGTTTATTTATTTTCATTTTGTCATAAACATTATTTTATATGTTTCAACATGGAGGGTTTTTCCCCCCGTCTTTAATATTTATACCTTGGAGACACTTTTCAAATGCTCAAAGTTGACTTAATCCCTTTTTTTTTTTAAGTGACTGTTTGCAACAGGGATTTTGAGTTATTGTAGAAGTTTTACTTCACGGTCTTTGTAAGTATGATAGTCAGGTGAGCCTCATGAGTATGATAGTATCAGATATCAGCTTTGAAATAAGCATTTGAGAGAATACTTAGTTTCTTTTGAGTAATTCAAATAAGAATCATGTATAAAATTAACCATGGTACATGGTTAAAAAGCTATTTCAACTTGTCTGTGAAAAATACTTTTAATATTTTATCATTTTTATAAGGTAGTGTAGCTCATGTAGCTGTTTTTCATAGGAAAAATAAAGTTCTAAATGCATTTAGTTACTCACAGTTCTCGGAATAGGAAAATTTTTTACAAGGCTTTACGTCATCCCCCTACTCCAGATTTCTTCTAACTTTAATTTCTGGTACTCTCCTTTTTGTTTGCTCTGTTAAGTCCACTGGCTGCCTCCTGCTTCTGGGTCTTTGCACTGCTGTTGCCTTAGCCTCAAACTATCTTTTCTCAGATAATCACATGACTTACTCCCTCACCTTTTTCATGTCTTTGCTCAAATATCAACACCAGCACCACCAGTCCCCTTCTCCTGTGTTCTTTTTACCCTCATACTTATTATTGTCTTACCTCCTTTTAAAATTATACTTGTTTACTGTCATTCTCTCCCCACTAGAGTGTAAACTCCACAAAGGCAGGGATTTAGTCTACTTTGCCTACTTAGCGTGTTTATTCACAGTTCCTAGAATGGTGCTTAACAAACAGGCTGTGAGTGAATCCTTGCTGAATGAAACTATGATTATAGCAATGTAAATTTAGGCTCTGTCTCCCCTTCAGAAATTTGTTCAGATTTTGGTCCTAGTTTCCTAAATCCTTAACGAAAGTGAAAATGGGAGAGGTGGGAACAGGGTTAAGTGTAGGGTTGAAGGGAATCGGGAAACAAATCATTTGCTTTCTTTCCTATGGATGCAATTCAGGTTCTTCCTTAGGCTTTGTTTCTCTTCAGACTTAGCAGTTATGCTCTAATTTAAGAAAATGAAATAAATAAAAACTTTACTTGGGTTTGGAGTAAAATGAGCTGTAGTACAATCCCAGGCTACATTTCTATTAAACTAGAACCATAGTTTTCTACTTACAGATGAAAAAATAAATAAACCAGGCTTTGTGTTGCCATGAAAAGCACTACAGATAGTGTAAAGGGCACAGGCTCTTCAGTCAAACAGATTTGGGTACAAATCTTGGCCCTACCTCTGTGATCTTTGGGAACTTATTTAATCTCTGAGCCTCAACTTCCTCATCTGAAAAATGGGAATAATATAAATTTTATAGGCTTGGAGAAACAAATGAGACAATATAATTAAGTTTCGTAGAAAAGTACCTGACATATAACAGTTACTCAAAATTACAGCTATAATTTTTTAAGCAGTCTTTCTCTTTTTTTCTTAACTTTTTTGGTTCTGCAAAATAAACAAATTGCTTGATGTCAGGAATTATCTTTCCTATGACTTTTAGATATGCTTCCTTAAAAATTCTCTCCTACCAATTTTGAAATCCAGTCATATTCTGAAATGATAAAGAGGAGGGAGTGACTTACCTATGGCGGCAAGATGAAAAGTAGTTTATTTTCACAATCTAGAAAGACAAAATTTGAAAGAAAATATATACTTTTTAAAGATGGAACAGTGTATTCTTATTTAACAAATTCTAGAATTAGGAAACAGCCTTTAAATCTCTATATAAGTACCTTGCTGAACAGTGCCCTCAGAAGCTGAGCAAATAGTAAAGGTTCGTGTAATTTATGGATAACAGAACTCTCTAATAAGTAAGAAGATAAGTAGTAATCAGGATGTATACCTAATTTTAAAGTTGAGACTATAGAGGATAATTGCCATGGCCTTCTATAAAAATACACCTTCATATATTTGAGGAAGGAACCAGAAGAGATGTTGAAACCTGAACCAGAATGAACCAGAGGAATTTTGGTCTGGTATATATTTCTTCAGTTCATTTATCATATGTCAATTTAAAATTCCCATTAACTCTTTAAATTGAAAGTTGATTGGAACAGTTTTATAGCAGATATGCTATACATTTTAGAAGTTAACAAGTATAAGCTAACTGATGAATTTTAAGTTATATATTGGAAGTAGATTTCTAGCATAGCAATATAGTAAAAGACTAATCATATCCAGATTTTAGTTCAGAATAGATACCAGCTGAGTAGTCTTTAAACAGTATATATAGACTCATAAGCTTCTATAGAGATGCTTCATGGGCTCTACTAAAATTGGTTTGCATGCCATGGTTGCTGAGATCAGAGTTAGACTCACTGTTATCCATACCCCTGATTTAAAATTCTGGGTCCATCAAAATAGCCTTACAATGAATTTTTTATTTTTTTTTATTTTTTTTATTTTTTTGTCTTTTTCTTGACCGGTAAGGGGATCACAACCCTTGGTGTGATGTCACCCGCACCGCGCTCAGCCAGTGAGTGCACCAGTCATTCCTATATAGGATCTGAACCCACGGCGGGAGCGTCACTGCGCTCCCAGCACCGCACTCTCCTGAGTGCGCCACGGGGCCGCCCTTACAATGAATTTTTAAGAAGTTGATTTATAAATTAGAATTGACACTATGTGTTTGACCTGATAAATTCACTGGGTAAAGAGGAGAACAAAATATGTGGCAAGAAAAATAGGCAGCAAAATTAGGCTAATTTGTTTGTAGTTAGTAATGACAACTTAGTGTAGGATAGTTTGTGGTAGATTGCTCTTATACTTCATGTTAATTACCAGCAATACATTATAATAGTAATTAGGTTAACTTAAACTGGTGTAATCTTAAATAAATAAATTAAGCAATGTGAAATAACCCCCATTTAGATCTTGCATGCTATAAGGTCAATAAAGAACATGCTATAAAGTCAATTTCTATAACAAGAATATTTATAGTTAAAAGCTACTGTTTTTGTTTTAATTTTTGTTGAATCAGAATTGATTATACATATTTTGGGGGTTCAATATTGAGATATGTTAATCAAATCAATATTACTAGCATATATATTGTTACAAATCGTAATTATTCTTTATGCCCCTTGTCCAATCTCTCCCCATCTCCCTCCCCCTTCTAATTACCATAGATTTCTTCTCTCCTTCTGAAAGAGTTACTCTGGTAACTCATTGGTTACTCTGTTGATTTGTTACCTAGATGATCCTGTCCAGTGCTGAGAGGTGTGGTCAGGTCCCCCAATATTATCATAGAGCAGATGCTTCTTCTGTCACACTGAAATGGGCTTTGTGGTGAGAGACATCCTCTTCTTTTCTTTATCTCTGCTGGTGACTCTGCTTGTGTCAATGAACTCCAGTGGCTGGCAGACCATTTGTGTGGTTTGTGGCATCTAGGCACTTCCGTAGCAGCCATGGTTGTGGTGGCTGTGGTGGGCCACCCACACAGAGGTGATGTTTTTGGCATGCTTCTTAGTGCTGGCGGTGTGCCTGGTTGTGGGGAGTGTCTGGTCCTCAGCTGCATGCCTCAGTTCCCCAGGTGGGCCTGGAGGTGGTGGCGCAGTGTGCCAGGTTGTGTGTGTGGAGGGAATCTGGTCCCCTTCTCCATGCCTCGGGTCCCTGGGCAGGGCACTGAGGCACTGGCAATGTGCCTGGTTGTGTGTGTGTGGGGGGGGTCTGTTCCCCATTTCCATACCTTGGGTCACCAGGCGGGCCCCAAGGTGCTGGCACAGTGTGCTTGGTTGTGGGAGGACGTCCAGTCTCCTTCTCCATGCCTCAGGTCTTCAGGCAGGCCCTGAGGCACTTGCGTGGTGTGCCTGGTTGTGGGGGGGGGGTCCAGTCCCGTTCTCCATGCCTCGAGTCCCCAGGCGGGCCCTGAGGCTCTGGTGATATGCCTGGATGTGGGAGTGGGGTCCAATCCTCAGCTCCATGCCTCATGTCCCCTGGCGGGCCCCAAGGTGCTGGCATTGTGCCTGGGCTAGAACTAATTTTTTGGCCTTTGCTTATTTCTTAAAAGGGGGTACTTCCTGTGGGAACCAGTATTTGAGCTCTGTGGTTTAGCTAAATTGCTATTTTACTGCTGTTTCCCTAGGGAAGGCTTTTTGTGCAGCTCAGGGTTTAATGGTTGACCTCATAGGTACTTCCAGCTCTCCAGAGACCCGATGCACCTGGGTTATGTAGAAACTCTGATCTGAGCTTGAGGTTTTTCATCAAACTGCACCCCATGCAATTCTGCATTCCCAACCAGTCTCCTCTGTGTGGTCTTGTGCTGATTGGGGGGCAAATCAGCTGTCCTTGCTGTGTCCCAGTGTTCTCCCAGTGGGCCTGTCTCCCCGACCACTTGTGTGCTCCAAACACATACCATGGGACAGGCCCTGCGCCAGTCACTTGCGATGACTCACCAGCCTCTGAATGGCTCCCTTTTTACAGCTGTTCTGGTTCCTCGCTCCTGCACGTGTCCACAGGAACCCTGTTAGTGGTCTTGCTGTTCTGGGGACCAGCACAGCTCTCTTCTCACCTGCTGCCTGCAAGTAACTCCATCTGAAGGGCACAGCTGTGGCTTCTGCCAGCTCCTGCTCCATGCACTCAGCAGCTGGAGTCTTAAAGCACCGCAGCCCAAAATGCTCAGAACAGTTTTTTCTTTCTCTCATCATGGTTTCTCCTGCCTTCATGAACTCTGTAGGCCTCTCCTCCTCTTCCCCTGAGCTCCAGCAGCCCCAGCTTGGCTGATGTTACATTTTTGTAGTTGTAAATTGGTTGATTTGTGGGAGAGAGTGACACTGAGGACCATCTATTCCGCCATCTTGACCGGAACTCTCAAAAGATACTTTGAGGGCCGGCCCGGTGGCGCACTGGAAAGTGTGCCGCTTGGGAGCGCGGTGGCGCTCCCACTGAGGGTTCGGATCCCATATGGAGACCGGTTCCCGCTCACTGGCTGAGCGCAGTGCGGGTGCAACACCGAGGGTTGCGATCCCGTTGCCAGTCCCTGGTACGGGCGCGACACTGAGAGTTGCGATCCCGTTGCCAGTCCCCAGTACGGGCGCGACACCGAGGGTTGCAATCCCGTTACCGGTCAGTAAAAAAGACAAAAAGGAAAAAAAAAAGATACTTTGATATCCATGGCAAGGTGTTTTCTATTTTATTTTATTTTATTTATTTATTTATTTATTTTTTGTCTTTTTCCGTGTCCGGCAACGGATCGCAACCCTCAGTGTTGCCCCCGTACCGGACCAGGGACCGGCAACGGGATTGCAAACCTCGGTGTTGCTCCCGCGCCTCGCTCAGCCAGTGAGCGGGAACCGGTCTGTATGTGGGATCCGAACCCTCGGGTGGGAGCGCCGCCGCGCATCCCAAGCGATGCACTTATCCAGTGCGCCACCGGGCCAGCCCTCTATTTTATTTTTTAATTTTTTAGTTGACACATAAAATTGTACATATTTATGGGGTACAAAGTGATATTTTGATACATGTATAGAATATGTAATGTTCAAATCAAGGTAATTAGCATATTCATCACCACAAACATTTATCATTTCTTTGTGTTGAAAACATTTGAACTCCTCTTTTCTAGCCATTTGGAAATATGTCATAAATTGTTAAAGGTACCTGGCACTATTGTATAACACTACTGTAGAACACTGGAACTTTTTTTTCTTATCTAGTTGTAAGTCTGTGTCTGTTAACCAACCTCTCCCTATTGCTGACCACCACCGTCCCCAGTTTCTAATAACCGAAATCCTACTCTCCACTTCTATGAGGTCAACTTTTTTAGTTCCCATATATGAATGAGGACATGTAGTATTTATCTTTCTGTGCCTGGCTTATTTCACTTGACATAATGTCTTCCAGGCTCATCCATGTTGCCAGAAATTACAGGATTTCATTCATTCTTATGGCTGAGCAGTATTCCATTGTGTATGTATACCACATTGTCTTTATCCATTCACCCATTTTTGGACACCTAGGATGATTCCATATCTTGGCTATCATGAATGATGCTTCAGTAAACATGAGGATGCACATATCTTTTCAATATACAGATTTCCTTTCCTTTGGATAAGTATGCAATAGTGAGATTGTTGGATCATATAGTAGTTCTATTTGTAGTTTTTGAGGAACCTCTGTACTGTTTTCCATAATGTCTGTACTAATTTCCATTCCGACCAACAGTGTATCCCTTTTGTCTGCACCCTTGCTAGCATTTGTTATGTTTTGCCTTTTTGATGATAGCCCTTCTTACTGGCATGAGATAATATCTCATTGTGGTTTTGATTTGCATTTCCCTGATGATTACTGATGTTAAGCATTTTTTCATTTATCTGTTGACCATTTCTGTGTTTTCTTTTGAGAAATGTCTGTTCAAGTCATTTGTCCATGTTTTTTTAATTGGATTTGTTTTTCTGCTGTTGAGTTGTTTGAGTTCCTTGTGTATTCTGTATATTAATTCCTTATCAGATGAATAGTTTGCAAATATTTTCTGCCATTCTTCAGGTTGCCTCTTTACTCTGTTGATTGTTTCTTTTTCTGTGGAGAAGCTTTTTATTTTGATTTAGTCGCATTTGTGTATTTTTGCTTTTGTTGCCTGTGCTTTTGAAGTCTTCTCCATAAAAATCTTTGCCTAGTCCAGTGTCCTGAAGTGTTTCCATGTTTTCTTCTAGTAGTGCTATGGCTGCAGATATTACATTTAACTCAAATCTATTTTGAGTTGATTTTAGTATATGGTGAGAGATAGTAGTCTAGTTTCATTCTGCTTATGGATATCCAGTTTTCCTAGCACCATTTTTTGACAAGGCTGTCCTTTCCGCAACATATATTCTTGGCGCCTTTGTGGAAAACAGTTGGCTGTAGGGGCCGGCCCGGTGGCGCACTGCTATAGTGCGCCGCTTCGGAAGTGTGGCGGCGCTCCCGCCGAGGGTTCAGATCCCACATACAGACCGGTTCCCGCTCACTGGCTGAGCGAGGCGCGGGAGCAACACCGAGGGTTGCGATCCCGTTGCCGGTCCCGGTCCGGTACGGGGGCGACACTGAGGGTTGCGATCCGTTGCCGGACATGAAAAAAGACAAAAAGGAAAAAAAAAAAAAAAGAAAACAGTTGGCTGTAGATACATGGATTTGTTTCTGTGTTCTCTGTTATGTTCAACCACGTGTCTGTTTTTATGCCAGTATCATGCTGTTTTGATTACTATAGCTTTGTAGTATATTGTGAAATTGGATATTTTGATGCCTCCAGCTTTGTTCTTTCTGCTAAGGATCGCTTTGGCTATTCAGGGTCTTTTGTGGTTCATATGAATTTTAGGATTGTTTTTCTACTTCTGTGAAGAACATCATTAGTATTTTGATAGGGGTTGCATTGAATCTATAGATTGCTTTGGGTTGTATGATCATTTTGTCAGTATTCAAATCTGTGAACATGGACATCTTTCCTTTTTTTTTTTCCCCCATGTCCGGCAACGGATCGCAACCCTCAGTGTCGCGCCCGTACTGGACCGGGACCGGCAACGGGATCGCAACCCTCAGTGTTGCACCCGCACCTCGCTCAGCCAGTGAGCGGGAACCGGTCTGTATGTGGGTTCTGAACCCTCGGTGGGAGCGCCACTGGGCTGGCCCTTTCCATTTTTTTATGTCCTCTTTTTTTCATCAGTGTTTTGTGTTTTCATTGTAGAGGTCTTTAAATTCTTTATTATGTTTAGGAATTGTAAATAGGAGTACTTTCTTGATTCTTTTTAAGCTAGTTTGTTCTTGGTGTATGGAAATGCTACTGATTTTTGTATGTTGATTTTTGTATCTTACAACTTTACAGAATGTATGTATCAGTTCTAAGAGTTTTTTGGTGGAATATTTAGTGTTTTCTTTATGTAAGATGTCATCTGCAAAGAGGGACAGTTTGACTTTCTCTTTTCCAATTTGGATGCCCTTTATTTCTTTCTTTTGCCAGATTTCTCTGGCTAGGATTTCTGTTACTATATTGAATAAGAGTGGTGAAAGTGGGCATCCTTGTCTTGTTCCTGGTCTTAGAGGAAAAGCTTTCAACTTTTCCCTGCTCACTATGTTTGCTGTGGTTTTGTCATATATGACTTTTACTGTGTTGAAGTATGCTCCGTCTATACCTAGTTTGTTGAGCATTTTTATCATGAAGGGATGCCGAATTTTATTGAATGCTTTTCTGCATCTATTGAGATGATCATATGGTTTTTGCCATTCATTCTGTTGATGTGATGTGATTTATTGATTTGTGGATGTTGAACCAACCTTGCATTCCTGGGATAAATCCCACTTGATGGTGGTGTATAATCTTTTTGATGTGCTGATGTATTCACTTTGCTAGTATTTGTTGAGGAGTTTTCAATCTATGTTCATCAGGGATGTGGGCTGGTAGTTTTCTTTTTTTGCTTTGTTGTTGCCTGATTTTGGTATCAGGTTGATACTGGCCTCACAGGGTGAGTATAGAAGAATTCCCTCCTTTTTTATTTTTTTGGAATAGTTTCAAAATAATTGATATTAGTTTTTCCTTAAATGTTTGTTAGAATTCAGCATTGAAGCCATTTGGTCCTGTGCTTTTCTTTGTTGGAAGACTTTTTGTTAATGACTCAATCTCATTCTCATTATTGGTCTATTCAGGTTTTCTTCTTTCTTCTCAGTTTAGTTTTAGTAGGTTATATGTGTCCAGGAATTTATCCATATCCTCTGGGTTTCCTGATTTGTTGATGTGATTCATAATAGTCTCTAATGATTCTTTGTATTTCTGTGGCATCAGTTGTACAGTCTCCTTTTTCATTTCTGGTTTTATTTATTTGGGTCTTCTTTTTTTTTTTTTTAGTTAGTCTAGGTAATGGTTTGTCATTTTTATTTATCTTTTCAGAACACCAATTTTTGTTTTGGGGGAGGAGTCGTCAGGGGAATGTACAGGACTTTCATCCCCTGGGAGAGGCTCTGGGGTGCTTGAAGGCTTTTCTGTTGTAGGCACCACTGGGCAGGGTTGCTGGGGCGGTTGGAGGGACCTTCCACCCCTTGGAGAGGTGCTCATGGACTCTGCTGAAGTGGGACAGGCAGCCGCTGGCCCTAATTGGTCAGCTTTCAGGCTCTGGAGAGTGCCTTGCATTGGGCTTCCTTTGCTTTGAGGGTGGTCTCCCTGCTGTGCTGTACTACTTGTTCCCCAGGATGCCAGGCACTGTGTGGGTTCAGGTGCCTAGGTCAAGGCTGCTTCAATGGGTCCAGCTGGTGTTGCAACACTGCAGCCCTCTGGGTGGATTGGTGGGATGTAGGTGGGCCCTAGTTATGTGGAGATGCTGGGCCATTAGCCACAGGGCAGGATACACTCTAGTGGTGGCTCTGCCCTCAGTCAGCTTGGGGGGTTACAGGGGGACTTAGTGTGAATTCCCTCTCTAGAGTAATGCGATTACATAGGCTATGGCCTGCAAGGCCTGTGAGCCTCTCTTGTAGCTAGGATTGCAGGCATCAGTGGTGGGAATGTGGGCATCTTGGGATTTCTGGCTTAACTTTTTCCGTAGTAGGTAGTCTCTGCTGGCTTCAAGCTGATCCTGGAGGGACTTTACTTCCCTTTCTATGCTGCCATCCCCATGCCTCTGGGAGTCTTCTTTACTTCTTTGCTGAATTTTAGTGTTCTCTCCTAGACATTCTCTTTTATGTGTGGTTATCTGTTGTTTTAATATTTCTTTGTGGCAGAAGCAGAACTTGATGCTTCTATCAGCCATCTTGATCCTCATGGCAAGGTTTTTATATTCTGTAGATATATTTCTCTAAAATGAAAAATAAAGAATATGAAAAGGTTGAGATCATTCTGTAGATCACATGATTCAGATTTTGATTGTGTCCAACTTCTTGCAGTGAAAAATTAGGAAATAAGGGCATTTGTATATTCTGTAATCTGTTTCTTATGTGTTTTCATTGTCAAGAATTATGAATTTATATTCTTTTTTGAAATCATAATTGCCACATTTTTCACATCATCAAGTAGTTTTTGTTTTAATTCAGTAAGAGCTTTTGGATGTCCTGTTCCTGGGTATCTTACTTATTTGAAACTGTTAACTTTTTTTTTTTTTAACTGAATGGTAGATTGGCTAGTTATAAAATTCTTGAGTCACGCTCTTTCTCTGTTTTATAGCTGTTGCTCCAGGGTCTTTTAGCACTGAGTGAAAGTCTTGGATCAAGCTGTTCTCTGCTTACCATGTCCATCTCTCCATCCTGCACACCTACCACTATGGTGATTTGCCTCTTCTGCCTAGATTGAATGCCTGTAGGATTCAATTCTTTGTCCCTGAAATTCAGTACTAACTACCCTAAGCTAAATCTACTGATTGTTTTTACTGGGACATAATATGAATGTTTACTTTTAGTTTTGAAATTTAGATTTTTTTTTCATTTATAGCTTTCATTAAATATTTGAATCTTTATATTAATAATATCTAAGTTGCATCTCCTTCATCTGTCTTTATCAGCTTTTCTCTGATTATAATTGTCTTTTTCATTTAGTTTTAGGTTATTTCCTTATGCCTATCCTACATTCATTCAACAATTTGATGAGCATGTCTGTGTATCAGGCACTGTTCTAAGTGCTGGGGGTACAGCAGTGAATAAAGTAGGTGGAGCTTATGTTTTAATGGGGGAGATATTTTTTTTTGCTCTGGATTGCTTTGGCTATGCGTGGTCTTTTGTTCCATATAAATGTCTGGATAGCTTTTTCCATCTCAGAGAAAAATGTCATTGGAATTTTGATAGGGATTGCATTGAATCTGTAGATAACTTTGGGTAATATGGACGTTTTCACAATGTTAATTCTTCCAATCCAAGAGCAAGGGATATCTTTCCATCTTCTTGTGTCCTCTTTAATTTCTCTCAACACTGGTTTGTAGTTCTCTTCATAGAGATTTTTCAAGGGTTGGGCGGGGGGTGAGGGAAGAAGACAGGATAACCACAAAAATACCTTGAACTATTTAAGTCAAGTGAACAGATATGATGTGTGGGGGGAGGGGAGGGAGTGGAGAGGAATGGGTAAAGGGCATGAAAATCAACTACAATGTACATTGAGAAGTAAAATTTTAAAAAATTTTTAAAAAGAGGAAGCATGGGGCTGGCCCGGTGGCGCACAGCTACAGTGCGCCGCTTGGGAGCGTGGCGACGCTCCCGCCAAGGGTTTGGATCCCACATACAGACTGGCCGCTCACTGGCTGAGCGAGGTGCGGGCGCAACACCGAGGGTTGCGATCCCGTTGGTGGTCCCGGTCCGGTACGGGCGCGACACTGAGGGTTGCGATCCGTTGCCAGTCACGAAAAAAGACAAAAAGGAAAAAAAAAAAAGAGGAAGCATGAATTAAAAAAAATAATGGGGGAGATAGTAGTGTAGTGACAATTGCTATGTAAAATTAAAAGAATAGTGTCACCTCTCCCCCAGGGTGATGGAGACACAAAGGATTACTCAAAGCCCATTTCTTCTGAGCAGTGAGAAGCCCCGAAGGGATTTTTCCACGAACCTTCAAGAGAGGCATTCCTCCTCAGAAAATTAACATTGAACTGGGGTCTTCTCTGAGTATTTATTCTCCAGGCTGGAAAGTTACAGAAAAGGAACATAGGTGGTTACAAAAAGAACAGTAAGATAATGTCATGGCAACAGTCATAGGTTTAGTTGCACCAAGGATATCTGCCCTTGGAGCCAGCAATTTTGCTGTGTTACAATTCTTTATCTACAACAGAGCCTTTAGCCTGGGGAAAGTTTCCTGTCTTTTGCAAGCTTAACGTTTCTATGTGTAATTTTAAAAAGTTAGGCTATACCTGAAACTACAGGGCTTTGGAAGCTAGGCCCTGTGAAATACATTTACTTTATTAATGTTAGTACACTCCACAGAATCGTATGTGGGTGGGGGGCAGTTGTTTTTTTATATTGTAGTATCAGGAAGGACTAAGTGGTAATATGACATTTGAGCAGATAACTGAAGGAAATAAGGGAGCCAGCTTCCCAGAACAGGCAGATATTGGGAGGAAATTGAGAGAACAGCAAGAACAAATGCTGTGAGGTGGTAGCATGTTTGGAGGCAAGTGAAAAGAGCAGTAGAAGATGAAGCAGAGAGGTGGCAGGGCTCCAGATCATGTGTGGCTTTGTAGGTCATGGCAAAGACTTGCTTTGCCCCTATTTTAAGTCATGCTTATTCTGTGTATTGTTGTTTCTAGGCTTTTCTCCCCAATTGTTTTATTCCCCCCCCATCTCTGCTAGCTTGCATAGTCTCTTTGCACTGTCTTATTTCTTCTTTTTTATAACTCTTCTTTGAAGTATCTCTTCAAAACTTAATTCCTCTGAAGGTGGGTATATAGAGTATACCCAAATTCATCCTCCTGTTTCTTGGGATAATTTCTTTCAACTATATTTCTCTCACTTTACCCTGCTCCATATATTTTTGCTCTAGTACTGTGCTGGATCCTTTCATATTCTCATGTATTTTTGAGGAATATTATTCTCTCCAGAACAGCTATTTGCTACAGAATAGAGTAAGGAAGGGGGCAAAAGGTGAGTATCAGTTAGCTTTGTTTCTTCAAATAGCTCTCAAACCAAATGTGTTTTCTTTCAGTCCTAGAAAAGTAACTTCCTTTAGTTGTTGATGTACTACAGGTAGTTGGGGTGGCTCAGCAGCTCCTTAGGTGAATAGGCTCTCAGGTAGTGATTTGCTGGTGATTGGCTGTTACCTTCTCTCATCTCAACTGGGTGAAAAATAAAGATGCCTCTTGTTTCCTTCTTTAGCAGCTTGTTCTTCTCTGGTGTGCAGTTAAAGTTCTGTAGGGAGCTTTTCCTGTGCATTACCCAGACAGGTCTAGATTGTCTAAAAGATTGTTAGGGGGGTTAGGACACAGACAGCAGAGAGAAAGGAACAGAAGGATAGCACACAAACACTTATTTTTAGAGGATTCAGTAGCCTTCCCAGCATCTGAAGAAGCTTCACTTGACTCATTGTCTTCCCTCATTTCAGTACATATTTCACTGTAATCAGTAGAGAATCTTCACAGTTTGGTTTGTGGTTATAACTGTTTCCTTGTGGTACTGAAGATGGTGTCTGTTCTCATTTTCTTTATATTGTGGTGACTTGTTTTAGAGTAAAACTACTTGCTCTCTTTAACTTGTAGTCCAGAATTAAAATCATTGGAAATCACATGTTTTTACATGATGCAACTCCAAGATTTGTGGATGAGGGTTATCGTTTTTGACATGGTACATGCCGTGAATCCTTTACTTCATAGAATTAGTAGCAACACTAGAGTCCACTGGAATTGATTTCATAATTATTAAGGAATGGAGTGAAATAATATCAAACAATGATTGCTTATTACATCTCAAACACTATGATAAATTTAGCCTTTTCATTTATCTCATTTTATTCTCTTAACTCTGAAGATATTATTATAGATAAGGAAATGAGACATTTAGCTTTTGCTAGTAGTACAGCTTTGAGCTGAAAGTTGAAACTTTCAAGGTTGTGTACTATTGTAGCTGAAGGTTGTACCACTAGTAAAGCTAGAACCAGAATTCAGATACAGGCAATCTGACTACAGAATCCATATTTTTAACACTCCTGTAATCTGAATCTTACTTTCTTCCCTCTACCCACCATACTGCCCCACCACCACCACCTACTTAGCATTTAGTAAAAATTTGCATGCACAGTTACTTTTATTGAAGAACTTCTGTTTTAAATATTAAATTTTCTAGCCACCTAGACACACATTTTGTTTAAGAACTATTCATTTAATGCTTACATTCAAAACCATATGTTTAGCAGTGTCTCCGACTGTCTAAATTTCTTTTTTATGTAAAGAATACAAATCATGTTGGATTAGGACCCACCCTAGTGACCTCATTTCAACTAAATTACGTCTGTAAAGACCCTATCACCATATAAGGTCACATTCTGAGGTGCTAGAGGGTAAGACTTCAACATATAAACTTGGGGGGAGACAATTCAGCCACAATAGCTGGTATCCCTAACACTCTCTTAAAACATATAATGCAGAAGCTGTTTTGGGGGGGGGGGTTGTGACTGGTAAGGGAATCATAATCCTTGGCTTAGAGTTGCCCACACCGCACTCAGCCAATGAGCTCACCGGCCATCACTATATAGGATCCAAACCTGTGCCCTCCGTGCTCCCAGTGCTGCACTCTTCCGAGTGAGCCATGGGGTCGGCCCCAGAAGCTGTTTTTTTGTTTTGTTTTTACCCCAGCATTGTAGGTAGAAAAGTGGAAGTGTATTATTTTTTGCTCATTCCACTCCCAACCTAAAAACAGAATCTGAAACTTTTGCCACTACTTTTGCTAGGCAGCCCAAGGAAAGCGTTATTTCCAGTTTGGGAAGAGGGATGAAAGTACTTGGCTCCTGGCCTAGCTCACTGGGTATGGACTATCTATCTCCTCTGCGATTTAGGATTAGAGAGGAAAATGATTCTTTTCCAAGTGGAAGTTTTGGATAATTAGTGAGGCTGTGTATAATTTTTACAAACACATGTTGCTATGGTTTGAATGTGTTCCTCAAATTTAATGTGTTGGAAACTTAATCCCCAAATTAATATATTGTTTGGATGTGGAGCCTTTGGGAGGTAATTAGAATTAGATAAGGTCATTAGGGTAGGGCCTCTGTGATGGGACTGTGGTGACTTTACAAGGACAGGAGGAGAGACCTGAGTTAGCACGCTTGCTCTGTCTCACTATATGATGCCTCCCACCATGTCATGACGTAGCAGAAGGGACCTCACCAGGTGCCTGCACGTGCTCTTGAACTTCCCATCCTCCAGAACTGTGAGCTAAATAAACTTCTATTCTAAATTACCCAGTCTGTGGTTTCCAGTTAGGAGCAGGACACAGACTAAGCCACTTATGAAAATAGAAATAACTTAAATAGTACCCTACTTTCAAATGTTTAGCCTAGATCAGAGGTTGGCACACTTTTTTTTGTTAAGGGCCCAATAGTATTTGCGGGCTATATGGACTCTCTGGCAGCTACTCAACTCTGTTGTAATGTGAAAGGTATGTACTTAAATAAATAGACATAGCTGTGTTCCTGTAAATCTTTACAAATTAGGTGACTGGCAGCCTTTGGGCCATAGTTTGAAGACCCCTGGCATAGATATAAAGATCCTACCTTATCTATTTAATGTAAAATAGAGTAGGGTGTCTTAGTCTGTTTGGGTTGTTATAACAATACCATAGACTGGGTGACTTATAAACAGTAGAAATTTATTTCTCTCAGTCCTGGAGGCTAAGAAATCCAAGATCATAGCACCAACAGATTTTGTGTTTGGTGTGGGCCCACTTCTTTGTTCACAGACAGCATTCTTTTCACTATAACCTCACATAACAGAAGGGTTGAGGGAGCTCTCTAGTCTTTTATAAGGGCACTAATCCCATTCATGAGGGCTCTGCCATCATGACCTAGTCACTTCCCAAAGGCCCCACCTCCTAGTACCATCACATTGGGGTTAGGATTTCAACATATGATTTAAGGGGGAACACAATTCAACAAGGTATTTAATAAATATAAAATAATTTGTTCTGAGTGTTTGAAAATAGGATATGTTATGACTGGAAATGGATCATGAGGATCGGTTAGCACAATCCCTTATTTTACAGGTAATTGAGGTTCAAAAATTGAAGACTTTGGGGCCAGCCCGGTGGCGCACTGCTACAGTGCGCCGCTTGGGAGCGCGGCGGCGCTCCTGCCGAGGGTTCGGATCCCACATACAGACCGGTTCCCGCTCACTGGCTGAGTGAGGTGCAGGCGCAGCACCAAGGGTTGCGATCCCGTTGCCGGTCCTGGTCTGGTACGGGTGCAACACTGAGGGTTGCGATCCGTTGCCGGACACGAAAAAAGACCCAAGAAAAAGGGGAAAAAAAAAAAATTGAAGACTTTGCAGAACTTGGTGACTGATTAGATTAGGGAGAAAACAGGTGGACTGGTTATCTTGCAGAATGAGACCTAGGGTCAAATGGGATATTCCTGATTTGAGTTGCTGACTGTAGAACTCACTTCATGGAAATAGTGCCCTGTGTTGTTTAAACCTAGGGCCTATTATCACCCCCACCTTCCCTCTCCCCACCCCACCCCCCAACACACACAGCATTGGAGGCAGGGATCATGATTAACAAAATGAAGATCCAGGGAACAGCCCGAGGTCACACAGCCTCATGGTTACAGAGCCACTATTAGATCACAAGTCTCTCCTGCTCCTGGGTTCCTTCCACTAACCCCCGATTGTCTCTTCAGCTGCATCGCTGTCTGGAGCCCAAAATAGACTGATGTAAGTAAATTAGGTTGTTTTTGTTTTTTAATTACTTTCTGGTTTATCTCCAAATAGCTAGACATTTAATTTTGGAAATCTACCATAAGTAATTTTTTCTTTAAAAAAAAAAAAAAAAATGTTGGAGGAGATCCAATCAAGATGGCGGAGTAGATGGTTCACAGCATCACTCTCTCCCACAAATCAACCAATTTACAGCTATAAAAATGTAACATCAGCCAAGCCAGGGCTGCTGGAGCTCATGGGAAGAGGAGGAGAGACCTATGGAGTTCATGAAGGCAGGAGAAACTACGATGAGAGAAAGAAAAAGCTGCTCTAAGCATTTCGGGCCGTGGCTGCTTTAAGGCTGGAGCTGATGAGCACATGGAGCAGGAGGCGGCAGAAACCGCAGCTGTGCCCTTCAGATAGAGTTACTTGGAGATGGCAGGAGAGAAGAGGGCCTTGGTGGCCCCCAGGAGAGCAAGACCATTAATAGGGTTCACGTGGACCCACGCAGGAGCGAGGAGACAGAACTGGAAAAAGGGAACCATTCAGAGGCCGGTGAGTCATCACAAGGGACCAGTGCAGGGCCCATCCCATGGTAAGTGTTTGCAGCATGGGCGGTGGGGAAGACAGGCCCACCAGGGGAACACTGGGGCACAGCAAGGACAGCTGATGCTGATCTGCCCCCCAATCAGCACAGGACCACTCAGAGGAGACTGGTTGGGAATACAGAATTGCATGGGGTGCAATTTGATGAAAAAACTCTGGCCCAGATCAGAGATTCTACAGAACACAGATCCACCGGGTCTCTGGAGAACGGGAAGTACCTACAAGGTCAACCATTAAACCCTGAGCTGCACAAAAAGCCTTCCCTAGGGAAATAGCAGCAAAGTAGCAATTTAAACAACCACACAGCTCAAGTACTGGTTCCCACAGGAAGTTCCCCTGTGTTAGAAGCAAAGGACAAAAAATTAGTTCCAAGCCAGGCACACCACCAGCACCTTGGGGCCTGCCTGGGAACTGGAGGCTTGGATCTGGGGACTGGACCCCACTCCCACTTTCAGGCAAACTGCACCAGTGTGTCGGGGCCAGCCTGGGGACCTAAAGCATGGAGAAGAGGACTGGACTCCCCCTCACACAACCAGGCACATCACACCAGCACCTCAGAGCCCACCGGGGGACCCAGGGTATGGAGAAGGGGACTGGACCTCTCTCCCACAACCAGGCACACTGAGCCATCGCCTCAGGGCCCACCCAGAGACCTGAGGTATGGAGTTGGGGACTGGAACTCTCTCCCACAACCAGGCACACTGCACCATGCCTCAGGGCCTGCCCGGGGACCTGAGGCATGAAGAAGGGGACTGGACCTCTCTCCCACAACCAGGCACAAAAAGCTAGCACCTTGGGGCCCACCCACGGTCCTGGGGCATCGAGAAGGGGACCAGACCACCTTCCCACAACCACACACACCATGCCAGCACCTTGGGGCCTGCCCGGGGACCTGCCTGAGGCAAGGAGAAGGGGACTGGACCCCTCTCCCACAACCAGGCACACGGCGTCAATGCTTTGGGCTCTGCCCAAGGACCAGAGGCATGGAGAAGGGGACCAAACACACCCCACAACCAGGCATACTGCCAGTGCCAAGGAGCATGCCAAAAAGAGCAACCCCATGTGGGTGGCCCACCACAGCCACCACAATAATCATGGCTGCCGCAAAAGCGGCTAGACACCGCAGCCACCACACAGATGGTCCACCAACCACTGGAGTGCATTCACACAAGAAAAGTCACCAGCAGAGACAAAGAAAAGAAGAGGATGTCTCTTTACACAAAACCCATTTCAGAGTGACAGAAGAAGCATCTGCTGTGTGATAATATTGGGAGACCTGATCACATCTCTCAGCATTGGACAGATCATCTAGGCAACAAGTTAACAGAGTAACCATTATTCTTTCAGAAGGAGAGAAGAAATCTAGGGCAATTAAAGGGGGAAGGGGAAGGAAATGGGGGAAGGGGAGAGGTTGGACAAGGGCATAAATAATAATTATGATTTGTAACAATATCTATGCTAGTAATACTGATTTAATCAACATATCTTAATGTTCAACCCCAAAAATATGTATAATTGATTTTGATTCAATAAATAAAATAAATTATTTTTTTAAAAAACTACTGTTTCAGAGTACAATTTTTATGTGGGTGATTTATTAAATGAAAAGGGTGGGTGGGAGGAAGCTGGTTACCTGAATTTTTGTATAGAATCCAACTGGTATAAAATGGATACAACCTCTTTAGGTTATCCTGCAGTTGATATTTGCTTGTTTGTGGTGTTATTGCATTTAATGTCAGAAATCCAACCACATCTCTATCTTGGAAAGGTGAATCCAAATTCAGATTTTATATGTGAGTATAGGCTCTGGCTGCTTATTTATCTTAAGGGAATATTCAGTTGATATACATAAATTTGTGGGGGGAAGGGAAGTCTAGTAAGGAAAATATTGATTATGCAATTGGATGTAATCATTTTGTATTTAATGAGATGTGCTCCTGGCACATAAGAGGTTTTCTATTAATATTGGTTTGCAATAGTCATCCAAGACATCTTTCTTAAATTGCTATCTTTATTGTCTTTAGTTTTCTTAGTAATGCTTTTTCCTACCACCTCAGGGTCTACGAGTAACCTAACATTAACAGTTAAGATGGGACTGCTGTTTTATATTCTTATCTGTTTTAGTGACTAGAGGGGCTGGCCAGTTAGCTCAGTTGTTAGAGCATGCTGCTGATAACCAAGATCCAGGGTACAATCTTTGTACTGGCCAGCACTGCACCCCAGCTTCCCAGAAAATAATCTTGATGACTTAAGGTCATCCTGATAAATTACAAATATTATCCTCTACCATGTATAGAGCATGTGATGATGCCACCACAGGCTGTTACATTTGGTTTTATTTCTCTGTATGAAGACTTTTGTGTTTCAAGTGGGTATGATTTCTTATTTTTTTCCCATTTCCCCTAGCTCCATCCTCATTGTTAGCCTTTGTGGCTAGTTTTGATTTTTTTGTTTTGTTTTGTTTTTGTTTTGTTTTTTTGAAAGATGACCAGTAAGGGGATCTTAACCCTTGACTTGGTGTTGTCATCACCATGCTCTCCCAAGTGAGCTAACCGGCCATCCCTATATAGGGATCCGAACCCGTGGCCTTGGTGTTATCAGCACCACACTCTCCCAAGTGAGCCACGGGCCGGCCCTTGTGGCTAGTTTTCTATACAACAACTAGCCGTTGGACTAGTTAACTGTACTCTAGAAATGTTTTTCCTTATTGGAATGACTTTGTAGTTTAATGTGTATATGAATATGTAGCAAACTTTGGAATGGCCTATGTAGAACTGAAGTCTGTTTACCTTCAGAGAGTTCACTGAGATGGGCTCTGAGAATCTAAACCATTTTAAAGTGTGCTGCCATTTTTGTTGCTCTTATACTGTTTTCTCTTTTACAAGAACATGGCCAACTGCTGCTCTTGTAGTGTGCATTGCTGTGTCATATTTGTTACTATGTAAACCACATACTAATTAATGTGGACAGGAGAGGTATGTGTTTCATTGGTGCCGTCAGATAGCCCCACCATTTCTCATATAGTTGACCTTTATTTTGCAAGGAATTAAAACATTTGATTAATGCTATTAGAAGAACACATGATTTAACAAAAGGAATTAAAACATTTGATTAATGCTATTAGAAGAACACATGATTTAACAAAAGATGAGTGTCTTCTGAGAAAGATTATGATCAGAGGTCTAAAATCCCATTGTGCTGATTTTCCTGCAGATAAGTATCTTTAGAATCAAAAGAATAAGCCAAATTTTTTACCAAATTGTCTATTAGTAATAAATAGCAGTGTGATATGTCCTCAGTCAACCATTGTAGATTCTTTATAGTCACTTATGTGTTTTGATAAATTAACTTTGATTATGTTATTACAAGTAAAAAGAAAGGCTGATTAATTATAACTTAAAATGACAGAATGAGGTCAGCAGAGTTTTTTTTTTTACTTTGTTTTACCAATTGCACCATTAAAATTAGATATACAAAAGAAAGAAAAAACTATATTTACCCTGTTCCTAGTTACTTCCCTATTTTTTTTTCTTTGCACTTCAAGCCAAATTCTTGGCACGTATTCTGTAATCACTCCTTTTATTCCCTCTTAAATATAGGTCTTTTTTTTTTTTTTTTTTCTTTTTTGTCTTTTTCCGTGTCCGGCAACGGATTGCAACCCTCAGTGTCGCCCCCGTACCGGACCAGGACCAGCAACGGGATCGCAACCCTCGGTGTTGCTCCCGCGCCTCGCTCAGCCAGTGAGCGGGAACCGGTCTGTATGTGGGATCCGAACCCTCGGCGGGAGCGCCGCCGCGCTTCCCAAGTGGCGCACTATAGCAGTGCGCCACCGGGCCGGCCCCAATATAGGTCATTTTTGAATAGGCAGTAATTCAATTTTGTTAAAAAAAATTACGCATTCACTCTGTATACATAATAAATATTCATAAATATTTAAGGTTGCACAGTATGCAGTGAAGTTGCCCTTTGATCCCAGTCCCCCACATGCCCAGTTTTCAGTGTACCCCACCACCAACACAAATATATAGTCATCTACTCTTGTTAATGTCTTAGCATTCCTCTAGAGTTTCTTTATGCATGTAAAGCAAATACAGTAGTTCCCCCTTGTCCTCAGGATATATGTTCAAAGACCCCCAGTGGATACCTGAAACTGCAGGTAGTGCTGAACCCTATATAAACTATACACTAATTTCTTTTTCCTCTTCCTGATTTCACAGATAGAAGATTCATTTTTACCATAGATCTTAGCAACCTCAGCATGTGATTTTTTTTTTCTTTCCTTACTAAGTTGAGAACTTAACCTTTTCACTTAAAGGAAGCATTTCACGCTTCTTTTGGCACATTCAAATTGCCAGGATCACTACTCTTGCGTTTTAGAGTTGTTATTAAGTAAAATAAGTGTTACTTGAATACAGGCACTGTGATACCACGGCAGTTGATCTGATAATGGGGACAATACTAAGTGACTAATGAGGGGGGAGTGTCTAGAGCATCTACAGTATGCATACAGGACAAAGGGATGATTCATGTCCTGGGCTGGACAGGGCTTGCCGTGCCAGCTGTCATCACATTACTCAGAATGATGTGCAATTTAAAACTTATGAATTGTTTATTTCTGGAATTTTTCATTTAGTATTTTTGGACTGCAGTTGACCACAGGTAACTGAAACTACAGATAAGGGGGGACTAATGTATGAAGATAGGTAGTTATTTCTTTTTCTACATAAAGGTTAAACACATTATTTGTACAGTTACTGCTTTTATCACTTTTTATTTCTCAGATCTTAATCAGCACATAGCCTGCTCGCTTTTTGTGACAGCCACATTCTACAAAGGGTCTTCAAAAAGCTTATGGAAAGATTCATATATTATCTTTTAATTTAATTCCATGAAATTTTTGAAGTACCCTCCTCATATTCTCTTGTTCATTAATACCTTGAGTCAGACTTCTGAAGGCCACTTATAAGACCTCATTCTTCTTGCCTTTGTTGATCCAGTATACTGTCTCTTCTCAGTGTCTGTGTCAATACGCAAGAAGGCCCACTTTACAAAAGTCAGGCAGTCCATGCTTTAGCCATCTTGGTCCCCACAGTGCCTGGCAGACAGTTGCCCAAATGTTTATTACATGAATATACCACTCTTGACTGTTCTCTGTTTTGCTCACTCCCTTTCCTTCTCCCAAAGCCTAACTGAGCATTCTTAAAAGCTCCCTTATTGGCTCTGGATTCTTTTGTGTCCTCGCTGTCATTGCCTGCAGAGAATGCAGGTTACTCTCAGAATTTCAACTGCTGTATTTGTGGATGTTTCCTACACCCCCATTTCATTTTATTTTATCTCATGTTCAAGGGTTTTAAATCTACCTCTAACATATCTATGCTGTGTGTACTAGGTATGTTTATTCTGTGTCAATCTTTGTAACAAGGTATTATGAAACCTGTTTTATAGGTGACGAAACTTAGGTTCAGAGGGATCACACAGATAGGACCCATAGCTAGTAATTATTGGAGCCACAACATGAAGTCACTGCACTTGATTATCTCCCTGACCCTCACACTCAAAATACAGAATTACTGTAAGCATTAGGAGGTATGAGTTCTAGCCTTGGTTCTGCTATAGTTTACTCTGATATTGGGCTATTTGCTGTACCTCTACTTTATAATCTAGAAAATAAGGAGTTAGTTAGGATTTAGGATATAAATCTAGGCTTACAAGAAAGGATCTGTCAGCCAGCTCCTCTATATTTCCAAGAATCAAAGCTGTTTTTTCTCTTCTTAGGTATAGAGTGATCCTGCCATGTGCTACTTCTATTTGCTTGGGACATGGGTACCAAATTAGTGGATTTTATGTGGGAGGTAGACTTTTCCCCCCTTCAAATTATGTAATACACTTCTGTTGTACTACATTTGTTTGCATTCTGTTAGGAATAATTTTTGTCCATTGACTTAATGATTTTTAAACAGTCGTACTGTATGTAGTTGATTTTCTTTTTTAATCTTTTGGTAACTCAGAAAGACATGTGGATTGGTTCATCTCTTTCTCATTTTTTTTTAAATGTCCATTTTATGTAATAACTTGACTGTGTTTTTAACAATAGCAGCTGAACTATTTTTATATTGTTATTACTTTATGACATGATACATTCATTAGTAAAGAAAGGATGACTTTGGAATAGTCTGTGTTTTGTCTCTGAATACTCTTATGTTCATTTATTTAAGTATTTGAGTTTTTAAACACACATTCTAAAGTGGGATCTAATTTTTACCTTGGATATGCTCTGTATAAAGGTGACTTTTTTAGCCTATATATAAAATGATGTTTATTTTCTTTTTAATAGAGCTAATACCTTATTCAATAATTACATCAATTTAAAAGCATAGTTTTATTTTGTAATATAAAGGTACTTTTTCAGTAGTTATTTATCCAATTTGGACTATATATAATTATTATTTCAGGAGATTTATTTAAAATATTTTATGTAAAATATTTCAATTTATTTTTTTCTTCTTGTTGCAGGAGCTAGAGTTAATGCCAAAGACAGCAAATGGTTGACACCTTTACACAGAGCAGTTGCATCTTGTAGTGAGGTATGAAATTTCTCTTAGTAAATATATTGTATATAAAAACATTAAGTAGGCCTGCTTATGAGTCCATATTCAAATTCTGTGTTTTCAAAAGAAGGAAAAAGCTACTGAAACATGTAGACTGGTCATTTTACTTTAGAATTTGTACAAACCAAGTTAAGTTTTTCATTTCTCCTTTTGTATATAAGGCCTGTCAAAGAGTCTGAAGTAGTAGAAAGTACTTCATCTGTCCCTTCTATAAAGTATTTTTCTATCTTACATAATCCTTCTCTGAGCTTTTCTCCACGGATTCACGATAGCCTGTTGCAAAGGTTCTGCTGATTGTGATCAAGAAATAATTTCATCAGTATATAATGATTAACTGAAATATTGTTTAAACAATGAAATTAGTTTCAAAAATATTACTTGATTGCACATTTTACCAGTTCTAAGTATATAACCTTAAAATATTGTTTACAGCCCTAAATATTTGCTTGTCAAGATAACTGACATTTTTAGAGAACATTAATTATTTGCAAAGTATCTTTTATATTTTTTATATCTTCTAGTCCTCATGACATTTTTGTAGGGTGGATATTTTGAGGAAACTGTGTAATGATTTGCCAGAAACTACCTGGCTATTGAATGGTAGAGATGGAACAAAAACCTGGACCTCCATTTTCTCTGTCATTGTACTGCCTTTATAAAGTGTAGTGGGTGCTTTTCTAAAATGCATTGTGCCCAGAACACTCTTACCTACCTTAAGATAGTTGTTGCTTGTTGCACATTTTTTAAAAAAATTTAAAGTATCAAGGTATGTGGGGCTGGCCAGTTAGCTCAGTTGGTTAGAGCATGGTGCTGATAACACCAAGGTTCAGGGTTCTATCCCTATTGCCAGCCAGCCACCCCCCCAAAAATAAAATAAAAGTATGTGATTGTATAAGTTAATGGTAGTTCAGTGTTTCTTTAGTTATTCAAATTGTGAGAGAAGAAAGGAATTCCTAAGCGTAGCTACTGCTCCTTCTCTCCATCATGGGACCAGGTAGTTCTGGAAAAGGAAAGGCAATTCTAACTAGTACCTCAGGAGAAACTGGGGGAGCTCCTGCCTCTTTATGCTTCTTTGTATTTCTCATTGTGAGCTGCAGTCTTAAACCCAGAACAAGACCTGGGCAAATGAAGAGAAATAGAAGGAAAAAGTGACTGGGGAAGGTTTACAAACCCTGCAATGTGACAGAGACAGTCTGTTAGCTGTTTAGCCTGCTAGTTAGGAAAAGGAGAACAATGAGTCCACTTGAACACAAAACCTAACTCCCATGTGGGTCTTCGATGTGCTGTAGTTGATGAACTTACCTTATCGAACTTATATTTGGAGAAACTAGCTTTTTAGCTGTGTAATGTTGGACAAATCTGGGAGTTATGAAAACCTAAGATATTATAGCCAAAATACTTTGAATTCTGAAATTCCATGTTATCATTTATTTTGTGGTTAACCCTTCATAAAGATGTCTCTTTAAATAAAAGCAGTTAAGGAAGATAAATATTACTATTATTGGAACCTATTAATGTCAGTCATACTTACCCATTTTTCAGTATGATTCCTGGGAATATGGCTATTAAATTTAATGTAGTTTTACGAGATTAAATCATCAGAAGGTACACTTTGTATATTTGCAGAGACAGTAAAACAGACCAGAAATGCTTCAAAAATTAACGTTAGAGGAAGATGGCAGGTTCTTCCTAGAGACTTGACTCCTGATTTTTAAAAACTGTGTACTCAGCCTGAACTTAAGGGCAAGCTGTAGGTTATAAAACAGTGATCCTAATAAATTTCTTAAGTCTGCTCTTCAGTCTGAAATTTACTGGGCTGTATAGTATCAATACTCTTTTGCAGAATTATGGGAAACAGCTATATAATGTGGCCATTCCATGAAAATATAACTTCTGTATACACTGAGTATCATTTTTCTTTTGAAAAGAAAATCTTGTAAGTAGCAAAACTGCTAGAAAACCTAGCCAAGAGTATCAGTTTCACCAGTGTTCTTTTAATGATTTCCATTACATCCTGAGAGCAAAGAGATCTATACTTATTTCATTTAATAGAAAACATAGCTGTGACCACAGAGGGGTTTGTAAAGAGAGGGGTCTCTCTAAGGCAAAATTTTATGGTTTTGGTTTATGGTTTTGTGATACCATGACAGAACTAAACCCTATGCAAGACAATTGAAGTGATTACTTTCTAAATTCTCCGAAGGACATACATGATGATTGGTGCATAGGAGAGAAGTTAATTTATCACATACAGTAATGCATTAGGGCTTAATTCCCTCACTGAACCTGGGTTGAGAAAGACTGCTTCATGTTAAATATCGTGTACTCTTCAGTTCCCCTTCGGTGACGTGGTTTCCATACACCTCCTCCTACTGGCTGGCTGCCTCAATCTGTCTCCACTGCTCTGATTTGTAACTATCATTTTTTTTTTTCCCTTTTTTACTGACCGGTAATGGGATCGCAACCCTCGGTGTTGTGCCCGCACCGCGCTCAGCCAGTGAGCGGGAACCGGTCTCCACATCGGCGGGAGCGCCGCCGCGCTCCCAAGCTGCGCACTTCTCCAGTGCGCCACCAGGCCGGCCCAGTAACTATCATTTTTCAAGAGTAGTATACTGTTCAACTCTCTGTAAGTGCCGTGTATTCTTCTGAATATTTCTGAGTATTAGGGTTTTTTGGGGTTTTTTTTTTTTTTTTTTTTTTTTTTTTTTTTTTTTTTTTCCGTGTCCGGCAACGGATTGCAACCCTCAGTGTTGCCCCCGTACCGGACCAGGGACCGGCAATGGGATTGCAAACCTCGGTGTTGCTCCCACGCCTCGCTCAGCCAGTGAGCGGGAGCCGGTCTGTATGTGGGATCCGAACCCTCGGGCGGCAGTGCTGCCGCGCCTCCTAAGCGGCGCACTATCCAGTGCGCCACTGGGCCGGCCCGTTTTTTGGGGTTTTAAAAATTTTTTTATTTGTGTGTTTCAAGAAGCCACATCACACTGCTTGATCCTCTGGCAGAGTTGCACAATTTATCTTTTTTAACCCAATCAGGAATTAGGTTTTAGTTCTATCAAGATAACTAAGCTTAAATTTTATCACATGAAATATCAGTGTTCCATCCAAACTTAGTGTTTATTTTACAGTGCGTTAGCCCTTCTTCTGTGCCTTCCTTCAAATCAGTGGTAAGAACGGCTAAAAAGGCAGAACCAAAGAGACAACCAGTGCCAGGAAGCCTCTTATAGATTGACACAAGATATTAATAAATACCCTTTGAGTACAATTGTTTAACCTTTTGTCTTCAACCCATATTTCATAATCTTATTTGATGTCATGAGTATTTATTTAGCTTTTTTTTTTTTTAGTCATGGCACACTGGGAGCATTTTTTACACATGTCCATCAGTAACTAAAAAACTGGAATTGAGGTTACAAATAGGAGTATTTGTTGTTAGTGAAACCATCTATACTCTTGGTTATCCCCATGTTGTTTTCTATGTTTATAATACGCTGATAATATGATCTAGAGTTATACTAGGATATGACAGGCTGTTTGGTTTGTAGTTCTAGAAAATCACCTTTTTTTTTTCTTAACTAAAATTTCTAAAGTCTTTTTTTTTTTCATCTTACTCTGAGTAGTAAATTGTGGACCTAGGATTCAAACCTTGATCTGTCTTGATTCTGGAGTCTTAGGTGTTGGACCGATAGCCTTCTTTAGATGCCATCTTAACTACCCTCACCTACCATGAACTGTATTTATTCTTGCTTTTCAGTGAAACAAAAGAATAGTTTTGATTTTCCTATTTTTGCTAAAAATTCTTTCCAGATTTTCAGAAGCTTTAATGTTTGTATTGTGAATTCCAGAGTGGGAATGGACAAGGCAAGGCTGGCATCTCTGACATGCTGTGTTTGCCCACTTTATCCATGAAGAAATGAAGAAATTATAAATTCTTCATTTTATTTTAAATTATTTTCTAGTATATTTACTAACATGCCTACTAACATTTCCCAGTATAATGTTAGTTTTATCCCCTCTGTCACTGTATATCCTTCTCAGAGGGTGGGGATGGGGAATCCTGATGGTATTTGTACCTTGTTTTCCATAATTTTGAGTACATATTCCTCTATGTATCTTTTCTGTATTTATCTTTAATAGAAATATAATTTATAATAAATGCACAGATTTTAAGTGTACACTCTTAAGTTCTGACAAATATATATAGCTATGTAACCTTATCCCAATCAAGACATAGATTTCCATTACCCTAGCAAGTTCCCTCATGTCCCTTTTTAGTCAGTCCTCATCATTCCCGGAGGCAACCACTGTTCTTGATTTCTCTCACCAGAGTAATTTTCCCTGCTATAGAACTTTATAGAAATGGAATCATACAATATGTATTTTTGTGTCTTGTCTTCTTTTATTCACCATAACATTTTTGAGATTCATCCGTGTTGTTGCATGCATTATTGGTACATTGCTTGTTATCGCTGAGTAGTATCAGTGTCCAGATGTACCACAGTTTGTTTATCCATTTTCCTATTGATGAACATTCACATTTCTGGTTTTTAGCTGTTGTAAATAAAACTGCTTTGAGAGTTCTTGGATGGATCTCTTTTTTTTTTTTTTTCTTTTTCTCTTGGATTAACTGGAGTAGAATTGTGGGGTCATAGGCCTCCATGTATCTTGATTAGCTGGCTGACTTCCTTAGCAGCTTGTAGATTATTGGCATCTTTCTAGTCTTTTGCCAGCCCTCTTAAATACTTGTGCTGTTTCTCATATTTCAAATAGTTCTGATTCTTTTTTATTTCAAAGGCTGAAAAAGCTACGGGTATTCATGGAGAATAGTGTTTTGTTTAGTCTTCCTTAATACATTGTATATTTATAGCTACTTATACTTTCTAACACTTTTCACATATATTAGTTTGTTGTACCTTAGAAGAGTGGTGGGCAAGTGGTATTTCCCCTCTTCACAGATAAGAACACTGAGGATCGCTTTTTAAGACTCGAATAGTATACCTTTTAAATAATAGAATTGAGATAAGAACTCAGATTCTGTCCTGATTCTGCTCCTTTTCATTTTCTTACATAGTTTGACATTCATCTACCAAAGATAGGAATTATCACTGTAAGGAAAAAAATTTTATTGCTTAGTGTTGATGGCATACTGAATTCCTTGGAATCCTGCCATGAGTCCAGTTTATAGATGTGGTGTTGTGAGGTTTTCCATATACTTCTAGGAGATATATCCCTTTGGACAGTAAACTCTCAAATTGCCTTAACACCAGCTTTTCCACAAAAGCTTGTGTATGTCTTTTTGTTTTATTTTTAATGAGCTAGATGCTAGTAATTTTTTTATTTTGTAAAATACAGCATATATACTAATTTGGGAAATAGTGTGTTTTTAATTTTTATACATTTAACAGCAAAGAAATTAATCTACTTAATCTTCAAAGTGTAAGTTAATTATATCTTGCTATCTAGAAAAACAAGATAAGAAATGTATGTTTTTGAGGAATATTTATCAACACTCTTATTGCATATTTTGATGGGATTGTTAGGCCTTTAATGGGAAGGTAGGGAAAGGAAATGTTTTATCTTGTTGTATCTTAAGTTCAGAATATTTTGTTTTGGGAGGTAAATTCTTATTGTAGCAGGTTCTATCAAAACTTTTTTATTTTCTTCATCTATCTCTATATATATCATTTCTAAAACTCAACTCACTTGTCTTTTATAACTTTTATCTTTATATGTTTTAGGAAGCAGTTCAGGTACTTTTAAAGCATTCTGCAGATGTTAATGCTCGAGACAAAAATTGGCAAACCCCTTTACACATAGCTGCTGCTAATAAAGCTGTAAAGTGTGCTGAAGCCTTGGTACCTCTTCTGAGTAATGTAAACGTGTCTGATCGAGCAGGAAGAACTGCATTACATCATGCAGCTTTCAGTGGGCATGGTGAGGTAGGTGGCATTCAATTAGACAGTGGTTTCTCTCCTTCCATCCCTCCACCTCCCAGTTATTAATGAACTTGCCTTTTTTATCCATTAACCAGTTCATGGTAAAAGCAATCAAAAATTTCTGTCTTGCTCATTATTGTGTAATTTTGCCTCTGACGTTTTTTCATGATACAACTTTCTTGAATTTAGAGATTTCTGTAGTAAATACTGTCCATGCACTTGAATTTCATACTCAGCATGGGGTAACAAAGGAGAACGTTGCCAACTACAATATAACATGAAAAGTATGTTTTGTCATTGTGGGAAAAAATAACCTGGGAAGACAAAGCAGTTTCGTTGTTTTTACAAAACGATAGTAGCAAAGGAAGGCAGAGTTCAGAAAACATGAGAAGTCTTTAGTGAAAGAACCACAAAAAGAAAACAATTTAAGAAAACTAGTTCTTACATATCTTATACAACAAACATTGCTTATGCCAGGTGTTATCATAGTGAAAGGTGGGGTTTATGTGTACATATAAGACTTAGGGAAGAATGAAACCAAAGAACCTTTGAGGCCAACTTGTCCAGTTTTTCATTTTTGTTGCAGACACAGAAACTCAAAGAGATAAAATGACATTCCCAAGATTCCATGACTGGGAGCTGGTGGCTGCAGTGTTCTCACTGTGCTTCTCTAATTTTGCAACATAAAAAAATCCTTGCCTGAATTGCAGTTATGGTCACAAGATATGTCCCTATTTGAAATCTGGAATGCCCTTTCCAATGGAGAAAGTATTATAAATATGATTAGGCTTAATTATTATTCCTGGCATATTATGAGTTGAGACTGTGCCGTGACCTTCAGGTCTAATCATATTGTAGATACTATGTTTGTGCTTGCATTACATTTAAGACATTCTGAAATGAAAATGTACTTTACATTTTAACACTTTGGGCTATGAATAGGAATAAAACCCCTTGTTAAATATTCCAGGTTTAGACTTCCCAGATTTGTTCTTAATTGTTCATAAAATACCAGGACACAAAGTGGCATCTGAAAACAATGCTGATGCCTGAATTCAGTGAACCTTTTAAAATATTTTGTCCTGTTATGTTAAACAGCCTTCAATATTTAGTGTGGCACCTTCCTTTCTACAAGTACAGAAATTCAGTGCCAGAGAAATTGAGATGAATAGTCTTCACAAGGGCTGTTCATGAACAGTTCTACTTCTGAGTTTTAATGAAACCATGTTCACTTTTATTCCAGATGATCAAACTACTCTTGTCTAGAGGTGCCAATATTAATGCTTTTGACAAGAAAGATAGGCGTGCTATCCATTGGGCAGCATATATGGGTATGTATTTTTTTAATTTACTTTTTGACATTGTATATTTAGGAAAAGTGGTACATTTTAATTCTTGCTATTTGCATAACATTTGTCTTTTAGTATAGTGAAAAGTTATACTGTATCTGAGTTTGCTGCCCAAGTGTAAGTGTGGGGAGGGTGAGGTTTGGAGTGCTGTGGGTCCATTTCATCTAAAAGCTGCTTAAAATTAATTCTCTTTACCTTTAAAGGGAGAGACATCCCAGACACAGGCCCAGGATACATAATTTAGGGTTGATGTTTACTAAAAGGCCATTCTCATACCCGTGCTTGTTTTCATGGGATATGTAGACAATTTGGATTTCACTTTTCTTTTTTTTTTTTTTTTTTTTTTTTTTTTTTTTTTTT
>NW_007727827.1:138562-161631 GCF_000696425.1 Galeopterus variegatus | reverse complement strand
GGAGCGCCGCCGCGCTTCCCAAGCAGCGCACTATCCAGTGCGCCACCGGGCCGGCCCTGGATTTCACTTTTCTTAAAACAGCTGAAAGAACCCCTCCCTTTGCTGCCATGGAGCACAGGTCTTTTTAAAACTTTGCTTCTGCTATTTTGACTCCTGGCTAGGAAAAATCACATATGAACTGACATATCTTCTGTGTAATACTGGTGTCATTCCATGATTTACTTACCATTCACACTACGTGATTACAAAGAAGTCTATTTAGCCACTCTTCTTGTGGGCATAGCTTATCCTCATCACTCCCCAGCTCTTATTTTTTTCTTTTTTCCTGTCTCTCATTTAAAAATAAAAGATTAAAGGAAGATTCAGTGGAAGATTAAGTAGAATGCATCAGGACTTTTACCTCCAAAGAAATAGTTGTTTTCATGAAATTGAAGGCCAGGGGAATTTTGTGTGTTGCTTCTAGTTGAGCTCCCAGAATAATTGTATATGTTTATCTCAAGGGGCCTAGGATGCTTTGTTGTCCCTGATCCACTGTGTCACTTTTCAAACCTCTCGATTGTTGTTGAAAAATGTATTCTGTGTTTCTTGGACCTCACTACATGTCTTAGTCCATTTTTTGCTGCTATAACAGAATACCTGAGACTTGGGTAATTTATAAAGAACCAAAATTTGTTTTCACATAGTTCTGGTGTGTGGTAAGTTCAAGATCAAGGCATCAGTATTTGGTGAGGGCCTTCTTGCTGCGTCATTATCTGGCAGAAGGCATCACATGGTGGAGAGACAGAGAAAAGGGGGCCAACCTTGTCCTTTATAAGGAACTCATCCCCAAAATAACAAACCCACTCCTCTCACGATAATGACATTAATCCATTCATGAGAGCAGAGCCATCATGGCCTATTCACCTCTTAAAAGTCACACATCTTAACACTGTTGCGCTGGGGATTAGTTCCAACAGATGAACTTTGGGAAACATATTCAAACCATAGCACTGTCCATTTATTTTTGAGCATAAACATTCAGAGATTTGTAATTCTCCTTTCCCTGTCTCTTCCTTCTTTTAAGCGTGGGATAGGATGAGTATCGACCCATAGCTTTTAAAATTGTTCAGCTATTCTAGGCATATAGGATTAAAGAGCTAAACATGTGAAAGGAGAAAGCTACTGACTGGTCACTGATCGTATAGATAATCCTGAAGTCCAGGCCATTGTCACCTCTAGGTTATATTCAGAGAAAACTCATTAACATTAATGTAAGAGACATCAAGGATTACATATAGTCTTTTTATAATTTATTTCTCACAGGATTCCTTATTAGCCCTGGCCTTCCATCCCTGGTTGAGGCTTCCTTAATTTTCTGTTAGACCTCACCTCTTATACTTATTCTATTATTGAATTCTTTGTTAGTGTTTCCCAGTCCCACCCCTGTTCCCACATGAATTGACGATATCCCTCTCCCCACCCTGTGCTTGCTCCTAGCATCAGCCTCCATCAAGGTCCCTTTATACATTCATCTTTTTTGTTGCTTTCAGTACTTCTAGCAATATCTACTCAAGTTTTGCCTCAAGTTACCTTACTGGGGTGACTTTGACATAGAAGGTACTGAATAGGTATTAATTACCTTGATTAGCAACACATTGCATTATTTCATCTTGAAGCAATGTGTAATTTGAATAAATGTGAAATGTTGTTTTTTCTACTTCTTTCCCTGAACATTTTTAAATTCCAAACATAGTTCATTTTACTTTTCGTATACATTCATGGACAAAATAAAGATGAAGGGAATTTTCCAGATTTCTGAAGGATAGTGATTGCATTTGTCAAGTTCACATTGCATGGATATAATTTTTTAAGAGGATGTTATCATTGTGTACTGAATTATGGTTTTTTGGAGGGGGCGGGGGGTGGCTGGCTGGTACAGGGATTCTAATCTGTGACCTTGGCGTTAGACTTCTGAATTATATATACCATATGTGTTTGATAGGTGCCATTCTAAAAATAGACTTAGATAAATTAAATGAAACGTAGTTCACTTGGCAGCATCATTCTGTAAGTTGACAAGGAAGACATGCTTATTCTGGCCAAAGTCCACCTAGCTGGAACAGTATCATTTATTTCACTCTAGAACTTCCCTTTTTTCTTTTAAATAAGTCACCTCCAAGCTGGTTATGGAAAGGCCCCTTCTTTGTGTTCCCAATGGTCCTTTATTTCTGAAATGTGCTCAGATAAATATTTGTCAATTTTGAGATTGCAGATTTACTTACACATAGCCCTCTTTTAAAATAGGGCTTTATCAGCGTTAGGAAGTGATTATATTTCCTGGAATCTGCTGGTTTGCACACACAATTAACATGATCTGCATTGTTTACTTAGAATGATGTGTTGGTTTTGAAGTTTCTCCAGTATATTTGTATATGTGCCTTTTAGTCTTAACGTCAAGAGACATTAGTTTCTTTTTGGCTTTTAGTGAATAATATGTACTTGCCCAGTTTACAAAGCTATATTAATGTGTGAGTGTTGTAAGTCCTGTCACGTTACAATAAACCCAAATAGCTGTCTTTTTAGAGCCATAGATCAGAGAGTAATGTGTAGTGAGGGATCTTTTACTATAGTCACGTTTAATTTGGTGCCTTATGATTTGATACTCTTTTTGTTTTTTTTCCTAGAAACATAATAGTAAATGTTTCTTTTTCATATTGAGATGAGGGAAAAGGCTGAAAATATCCACTTTAATTGATCGTTTATATATAAACAACTAAATCTGCCTGATTCTTTAAGCATCTTATAGTATCCTGGCTTAATTTTGTTGGGGGAGGTGGGCCTTTGTATTTTATAGTTTATTAATGTTATGTACTCATTTTTTATGAAGGAATTTTGACTGTTTTGGGGTGGCTAGCCAGTACAGGGTTTGAACAGTTGACCTTGGTGTTATCGGCACCATGAGTAAAAGGATTTTAAAAACGGCATCACAAGCAATTTATTTAAAGTAACAGATATTGGGCCGGCCCGGTGGCGCACTGCTACAGTGCGCCGCTTAGGAGCACAGTGGTGCTCCCACCAAGGGTTCGGATCCCACATACAGACCGGTTCCCGCTCACTGGCTGAGCGAGGTGAGGGAGCAACACCAAGGGTTGCGATCCCGTTGCTGGACACGAAAAAAGACAAAAAGGGGAAGAAAAAAAAAAAAAAGAAACAATAAAGTAACAGATATTGAGTGCCTGGCCCTATGGAATATACCAAGATCTTGGCCCTATGGAATATACCGAGTAGAACATAAAATCTTTGCCTTTGAAGGTATATACTTGAGAAATTAATAAAAAAAAAAAATAAAGTTAGTTAATATCCAATTTTAACAAACATTACAAGCATTATATAATTATTAGATGAGATTTATAGGTATTTGGTACTTTTGGTTTAGAAGGCTTCTAGGGAGGAGAGATGACTGGGTTGGTCAGAGAATGTGGGATTTGACATGGACCTTCAAGGATTAGTAACAATGATTGGGAGGAGACATCCAAGCAGAACAGTCCACATAAAGAAGAAATCTCATGAACAAAGACACAGAGGTAGGAAGGATTGTGGGGGAGAGAGAGAAAGCACTATATAATTTAATCTGATAAAAAGTAAGGAGTTATAAAAGGAAAATAGTGGTTCAGATACCTTCAGATACCTGGCTCCCTTTCTGGCCTCCATGTGTGGTTGGGAGGAGCCCATGACTGGTTTTGGCTAGGGAATTGAAAGCAAAATCACTTCTGGGTCAGAGCATTTAATGATGTGAGACTCTGCAGTCTATTCTCCCTCTGGCACAATGACCAGCCACATTTAAGATGATGTCAGCTGCATGAGCCTGGGTCCCTGAGTAACTAGGCAGAGTCTTCTTGCCAACCTATTATAGTGTGAATGAGAAGTAAAAATGTTAATTATTGGGCTGGCCAATTAGCTCAGTTGGTTAGAATGTGGTGTTGGTAGCATCAAGGTCAAGGGTTAGGATCCCTGTACTGGCCAGACGCATCCCCCCCCCCCAATGTTAATTGCTTAAGCCACTGAGATTTGGAGCTGATTGTTAACCACAGCACAGTATAACCTAGCCTATCCTGATTGTTACGAGGGCAAGTAGCAAACTGAATTAGACTAGGGAGATCTGTTGGAAATGATAAGGAGAAATGAGTTTTGATCTGCATGTCCTAACCCTAACATTCTTAAGAAACAAGCCCCGTCACTCCCAGATTTGTGAGTAGAAGACAACTTTAATATGGCAGAGAAATATAAACTAATGTCTTATATTAGATATAAAAACTAACTTCGGAACTTAAGAATGTATTAAAACAATCTTGATCAGGGGTCTTTTGAGGCATTCTGTTATTCTGTTGAAACAGCTACAGGAACTGTTCAGTTGAAGAGTGGGGAAAGATCGAGGTGAAAGGAAGATTATAGATTGCAGGGTTACCACTGGATAAAATCAATTAAATGTACTATTTTTTTTTTTTTTAAGATGACCGGTAAGGGGATCTCAACCCTTGGCTTGGTATTGTCAACACCACCCTCAGCTAGTGAGCCAACCGGCCATCCCTATATAGGATCCGAACCCGTGGCCTTGGTGTTATCAGCACCGCACTCTCCTGCATGAGCCACGGGCCGGCCCTTAAATGTACTATTTTTAATTATTAGTTATTTATACCAACATTTATCAAAATTATCCTGAATTCTTATATTTTCCTTCTATCCCCTCTCAAATTATAACATGATTTTTTGGTGGAAAAGTTCTTGTCATACTTTATCTAGTTAATTTATTTTTACCTTTAAAGATATTCAGGATTATATTTAATAGTTTCAATATGCTCATCTCTTTATTTTTCTTCATAAACACACTTTCAGGTCACATTGAAGTAGTGAAACTACTTGTGGCGCATGGAGCTGAAGTGACATGCAAGGATAAGAAGTCTTATACACCTCTTCATGCAGCAGCCTCTAGTGGAATGATCGGTGTAGTCAAGTACCTTCTAGATCTTGGAGTTGATGTAGGTATATAGATTGAACAGTATAAAATAATGGAGCATTTTACATTTTTGTTAATATGCTGTTGGTAGAGGTTATTTTAGGTTTAAAAGATGATTTTACACAGTAATATTTATCTTTTAACCAGATATTCATAGTCCTTTATATAATACCTAGTGCACTGATTTATGATCAAGACATGAAATTAGTCAAAGTATGTTAAGATGTAAAGTACATTCCAAAGGTGTATGATTAATTGCCAGAAGTTTTTCTTCTCTATCACAATTCAGGTCCTGTAGTTCCATTTTAGCTGTGGGATCAAGCAGACACGCTTGGATTAGATGGGGAGGTTATTGCTAGTCTTATTTGGCTAGTTAGTCTAATATACTCTAAACGACTGTAGCAGTTCACATTATAGGATATTGGCAAGAACTAGGTAGGAAAATGAAGCTTTTTGCCCACCAAGTGTTAGTGTTCCTTATTATATAATTCTGTTTGCTTAGTAAGGGATGCTGCTTTATCTGGATATGTTTGATTCCTGAATTGAGATATCTAAGAATACCTGCAGCTTTCACAGGCCTTCTTTTAAACACATGTACTTTACTCCCACTGTTAGTATATTTACTTTTTTTAGATAGTTCTGACAAACTCACTGGTTCTTTAAAATACAGATTTAGAAAAATTGACTGGTTCTTCAAAACAGCAAGTTAGGACAGAGGGGGTAAGCCTTTGTTAGAGGGAGGCAGTTTAGATCAGCTGCAAAAAACTAACAAATAGGGCCGGCCTGGTGGCGCACTGCTACAGTGCGCCGCTTGGGAAGCGCGGCGGCGCTCCTGCTGAGGGTTGGGATCCCACATACAGACCGGTTCCCGCTCACTGGCTGAGCGAGGAGCAGGGGCAACACCGAGGGTTGCGATCCCGTTGCCGGTCCTGGTCCAGTACGGGCGCAACACTGAGGGTTGCGATCCGTTGCCGGTCACGAAAAAAGACAAAAAGACAAAAAAAAAAAAAACTAACAAATAATAGATGGTAGCCGGGTTGGACAAAAAAAATACATGACAGAGGTATAGAGCCAGATAGCCTCTTAATTTAAGGACCATGTGAAACACTGCCTAAAACAAGCAAATAGTTATTGGAAATGTAGAAAAGAAGTTGCAAAAATCCAAACACATTGTTTTGTAGGATCTTGTAGAGTGCAAAAGGGATAAAAGTTTCACTTCAATTGAACAGTTCCTGTAGCTCTGTTTCAAAAGAATAACAGAATGCCTCAAAAGACCCCCATCAAGATGAATGAGGCAACCTTGTTACTGATTACTGTTTCAGTTCTATTCTGATACAGTTCTTAAAACTTATTTTATTGACAGTAACATAACATTTGTGAACTGGTGGCAGAGTGCTCTTTAGACATAAGTGGTCAGACTTAGAGCCTTTGGGTGACATGTGACCTCCAATTTTGTGGGGGTTTTTTTAGTTTCTAGAAATGCTATAGCAAATTACCAGAAATGGGGCACAGGGTGGAGGGGGGTGCTTAAAATAGCAGAATTTTAATCAAAGTTCTAGAGTACAGAAGTCCTAAATCAAGGTGTAGGCAAGGTAGGTGTTTCTTCTGCAGGAGAATCTGTGAGGGTACTTCAAAAAGTTCATGGAAAAATAGAATTAAAATATAATATAAATCTTTCCATAAATTTTTTGAAATACCCTTATATTCCTTGTCTCTCTCCTAGCTTATGGTGATGAAATCTCTAGATACTTTGATTAAAGTTAAGTATTACTTTTTCCTTCCTCCAATTTTCTGTTACCAGTGATCTCAAAAAAGATAATGTTAATTAAAGTTCCAATAAGTTGGGACCAGATATAAGCAAGGTTAGAGTGCAGAGTCCATACGAGGCTACCCTCACTTTTTACTAACTACAGGTTTGCAGGGGGTTCCCAAAACCACTTTTAGGTTTGATAATTCACTAGAAGGACTCAAAAAACTCACTAAAAGCTGTTATACTGACAGTTACAGTTTGTTACAGGGCAAAGGTACAAATTAAAAACAGCCAAAGGAAGAGACACATAGGGTAGAGTCCAGGAGTGTTCTAAAGAGGTTTCCATTATCCCCTCCTTAAGGAGTCAGGAAACATTACTCTCTCAGCATCAGTGTGTGACAATATGCATGCAGTATTGCCAACTAAGTATAGCCTAAGCTTCATTTTTAGAGTTTTTATTGGGGCTGCATACATAGGCATGATTGATTGATTGATTGCTTTATGTGGTTGATTTCAGTCTCCAAGTCCACCAATATTCGTGATCCATTTTGGTTTTCCCCACCCTAAATCAACATTGTTGAGTTATATTTGGCATGGTTGGCCTATACCCTAAGACAATTAGTGTGGCCAACCCTGCTTTAAAGTCCAGTGTAGCCACCTTCCACCCTAAACAAGGACACTCCTCTCATAGATAACCTCCCTGAAGCCAAGGGCAAAGCCCAGACCTGTGTTTGAGCAAGGTCAAATTCTTTTCTACAAAGAAGTCACAAAAGTACAAAAAGTAAGCAAAAGTAAATTTTAAAGTATTCCTCCATTTTATTTATTAGAAACAAAAAGGAAAAGAAACCTGAGATGGGTGAATTATTTCACATTCTTTTGCCTTTTTGATAAAATATCAATAAGTGAAGCTGGAAAATATTTAGAGCCCAAGTTTGTAGCAAAAATGAACAAAATAAATTGCACATGCCATTCATTTTTAAAATCCTTGTCTCTGCTTCATTACTAACTTTAATCTTTTGTCATTGCAAAGTGAAAAAGCTGAACATATGCATGTTATCAGAATCTTCAGTTTGTGTTCATTTTTCATGATTCTTAAGAGTTAATTCTATAGTAAGTCCCTTCCCTAGAAGACGTAAAAATCTATTTTAGTTTTCATTTTCCTAAAATATCTGTTTTGGAACCATTTAGGTTTGCCATGAGGAGACATTATACATATGAGTTATATTTACTGAATGTACAGAATTCATTTAACATAAAAATGCTTGTCATTAATGTTCATTATTTGAAAAGAACTTTAGAATTCTAAGCCTCATCTGTTGTATTTATCTGTCTCTGTTTCTCACTTTGATAATTTGATTGCAACCATAAGGTTGCTAAATAGCTCACAACAATGACAATTAGCAAGGCTACTTTAACATTCACGTTTTTTTCCTTCTGATAGATGAACGAACCAAATGCCTATGGAAATACACCTCTTCATGTAGCCTGCTATAATGGTCAAGATGTTGTAGTGAATGAACTTATTGACTGTGGTGCTATTGTAAATCAAAAGAACGAAAAAGGATTTACTCCTTTGCACTTTGCTGCTGCATCAACACATGGAGCATTGTGTTTAGAGCTTCTAGTTGGCAATGGGGCTGATGTCAATATGAAGGTATGAAACAAAATCGGAGTCTATAATTCAGGTATTTAGAAGTTCACTGTTTAAAACAATATCAGTAATGAATACCATTCAGCAATAAAAAGGAACTACTGGTAAACTCAAGAACATGGATAAATCTTAAAAATATGCTGAGTGAAAACCTTACACAACAGTATATACACTGTTTCCATTTATGTAAGGTTCTAGAATAGATGAAATTCCATTTATATGGGGTTCCAGAATCTATAGTTGAAAAAAATTAGAACAATTGTTACCTCTGGGAGGCAGGATCAACTGGGAAAGAGGCAGGAGGGAACTTTATGGAGTGATGGTAATGTTTTATATTTTGGCAGGGCTTTGTAATTACATAGATAAGCATTGTCAAAGTTCATAAGGTAGTATATTTAAGATTTGTATTCTTCATTGCATGAGGAAAAAAACTAAAAAAATGTTGAATGCTAATTAGTGATATGCTTATTGAATGGTGTAGAAGTGTGTAATGATGACTGTGATTAAAACGCATCAAATGGATGGATTGATGGGTACGTGTATATGTGATAAAGGATATACAGTAGAATGTTAATGGTAGAATTTGGACGGTATGTATATGGTTGTGCAATCTACAATTCTTTTTAGAAATTTTTCTGTTTTGAAATTTTTCACAGTGTTAGAAAAAAGACTATCAGTGTGTTACACATAAGGAGCAGTTGCTTTTTCGGTTTTTTGGTCACAATCACTTTCAGGAGTTAACATTTGGATTTTAGAAGTATGCGAAAATTGGAGCCAAAGTAAATGTACTTTCACTTTATAATTCTGTGGGATAGCATATTCAACCATGGTTTTGCACATCACTATTTTATAGTATATAATCATTGTTTTAGATTTTCCAAGATACTTTCCCTGGTTGCTTTTGTATTAATTCATAAATTCATATTTTGTGCACTTGCCAAACTGTTATCTTGTGGTATGAAGAAAAGGACAAACAAAATTGAACCATTTAGGATTAGTAAAAACGTTTAAGCTTAAAATGTGGTTTTCAGAAAGTTTTAATCACGTGAGATTTCAGTTCATTCTGTGCACATGATGAGCCAGTGTCTTTTAGACAGTTGGGGAAAGAGTTCGTTCTTTTCAGTGAAGCCTTTAGTGATGCCACTGACCCAGTCTGACAGCTATAGCACCATCAAGTTCACCTATAATTAGATCATTGCTTTCAACTGCGCTCTCCCAACTAAGAGACAAAATTTATACATATCACAACCAAGGATGGAAGGGCATGAGGTATGAAGATATGCCTAGGGCTCAGCTGTCCTTTTTAAGAATATACATTTAAAGCTTTTAGTTCTCAATCAAATGACCTACTAACATTTTTTAAAAACAGTTTAAGCAATTAATGGTAAATGCTTATTTTAATTTGAAGAATTCCTCCTGTTTGGATAATCAGGGCTTAGAAAAGTATCTAAACTCTAGTGGGGAGAAAAATTAGTTATTTTTTTTTTCCTCAAAGGCCCAGTAATAATTTTCAATGAAAATTCAGTGATTTCAATAATAAAAATTTTGAAGTTATTTCAAAAGCAGAGATCACACCCAAATTTTTTCAGTCTCTGTTAACACCTGTTTATGATAAAGTAGCTGTAATTAAAATCATCTTTGTGTGTTAAATATTAAGTATTAGGAAAATAATGGAGACTTTCCTATATGATCAGCTGTTATACATTTTTCAGTTTATATGGTGCTGTCTTTAAAGGGTAAGATTGGGCTTTCTACTGTAGACATTGCCATTTAGGCATAACTGTTTAATATAAATAATGAGTAATGAGTCACTTGATTCATGTCAGCGTTAACACAGTTTGACTCTAGTACCTGGGATTATTTTTACACCTGTATTTTCTTTTGAAATTTAGGAGAGGCTCACTTATAGTAAAATGCTGAGACCAGTGGTCCTATTCAAAGTTACCTTCTTAATGATTTAGAAAATTCAGTGGTGGATTTCATACATAAAATAAGAAGACTTTTTAACGAAGGGGTTAAGATTTGTTTAACTAGATTTGAAGTCAACAGCCAGCCTACGATGTTTGATTTAGAAATAGATTTCTTGAAAGTTGTCTTAATCTCACCTAGATGTGTATGACATCCATTTATATGCAGTAGTTTATTTTCTTGCTAAGTTCCATTTACACATGTTCCCATGTTTATGACTAAGGTCCCTTCCAGCTGTGAAATTACACAAAAATTGAAATAGAAATGTGAATTTAAGTTTGTAATAATTCTGTTTCTAATTTTTTAATTGGTGTCCTAAAAAGTAGAAGAGGTAAAATGAATGGGGTTTAAAAGGTGGTTATAAGTCTGGTTTTTATAAGTGTGCTTACTGTGAGCCCTACTGCATTGATTGCTTCACTTACACATCTTTTCCCACCCACTTTGTATTTGCTCTTTAAGAAATTTTGATCAGCTAAACAAAATACACCAAGTACTTGATTTAAAATTTAAAACTTAAAAAATACTGTGACGTGTGGTTTTTTGGTTACTGTTGATCACTTGTAAAACCAACTCTTAGAATTTTGTAGGTCTTTCTATGTTTTTTTGTGTAAAACTTCTAATTTGATTCTAAAATGATTTGAGGTAATTAAGAGAAAAATCTCTATGCAGTTTCTTCAATTCAGAGAAAAGTAAATGTGTTCTTCCCCCCACAACATGTATTAAGGCAGATTATTCTGTTAGTAATCTGGATCTCTTTTGTCTTTGTATATTTAGAATACATTTTGTGATCAGTATGTAGAAAGTGAAAATGTTGCTCCAGTGTCACCGATAGGCTAGAGAAAGGACTCTACCACTTATTAGCTGTGAGACCTGGTTAAATTACTTAACCCCAGGACCTAAGTTTCCTCATCTATAAAACAGGATTAATGTTATCTAACTCATAGGGTTGTGACAATTAAATGACTAATATATATGAAGTATTTTAAACCCGTGCCAGAAGAATGAAACTAGACCTACACCTCTTGCTGTATACCAAAATCAACAAAATCAGCAAAATGGATTAAAGACTTAAAATAGAAGACCTCAAACTATACAACTCCTAGAAGAAAACATAGGGGAAATACTTCAGGATGTAGGAGGTCAAAGACTTTATGAATAAGACCCCCATAGCACAGACAACAAAAGAAAAAATAAATGGGATTGTATCAAACTAAAAAACTCTGTACAGCAAAGGAAACAACAGAGTGAAAAGATAACCTACAGAATGACAGAAAATATTTCCAGACTATACATTCGACAAGGGTTTAATATCCAGAATATACAAGGAACTCAAACAACAATTAAAATAACCAAATAATCCAATTAGAAAGTGGGCAAAGAAGCTGAGTACATGTTTCTCAAAGGAAGACATACAAATGGCCAACACGTACATGAAAAAATGCTCAACATCACAAATCTTCAGGGAATGCAAATCAAAACCGCTTTGAGATATCACCTCACCTCAGTTAGACTGGCTATTATCAAAAAGACAGAATAACAACTGCTGGCGAGAATGTGGAGAAAAGGGAACCCTTCTACACTGTTGGTGGGACTGTAAATTAGTACAGTCATTATGGAAAACAGTATGGAGGTTTATCCAACAACTACAGATAGAACTCATATGATCCAGCAATCCCACTACTGGGTATATACCTAAAGGAGTGGAAATCGTCATGTTGAAGGGATACCTGTACTCCCATGTTTATTGCAGCTCTGTTTACAATAGCCAAGTTATGGAACCAACCTAAATATCCATTGAAGGATGACTGGATAAGTAAAATGTGGTATATATACACAGTGAAATACTACTCATCCATAAAACAGAATGAAATTCTGCCATTTGCAGCAACGTGGATAAGCTTGGAGAAAATTGTAAGTGAAATAAGCCAGACACAGAAAGAGAAATACTGCATGTCCTTATAAGTGGGAACTAGGAAAGAGGGAGAGAGAGAGAACAATCACAATAATACATTAAACTTTCAGAAGGAAAGAACAGAACTGAGGTGGGAAAGGGGGAGGGGAAGTGTTAGTGAGAAATTTGTTAATGAACCCAAAGCACGATTGTCTTGTAATTATGAATATGCTAATTATCCTGATATGATCATCACATATTGTACAGAGGTATTGACAGTCAACTCTGTACCCCACAAATATGTATAATCAAGTATGGTTTTTTTGTTTGTTTGTTGGGGTTTTTTTGGCAGCTGGCCGATATGGGGATTTGAATTCGTCAAGTATGTTTTAATAAAAATAAAAAATAAAACTGTGCCTGAAACATAGTGCTTACTTACTATGTACATAAATGTTAACAATAGTTATATCTTCCAAATTTTATCATTTTATGAATTCAAATTTTTATTATAAGTTTTTGTTTTGGTTTGTTTTTTGTCTGTGAAAAATGTCTGTAGGTAAAAAATTAAACATGAAAAATCAAGATATGTCATATAGGGAATATTTGAAAAGATGAAACTAGAATCCTTTTGTTAAAAATGCTTTTGTGCGGCTTTTGGCTTTTTTCTGGTTGAAAGAATAACAACTGGCACACTAAGAAATACCAAATAAAGATGGTAGTTTATGGGCCGGCCTGGTGGCGCACTGCTACAGTGCGCCGCTTGGGAGCGCGGCGGTGCTCCCGCCGAGGGTTCGGATCCCACATACAGACCGGTTCCCGCTCACTGGCTGAGCGAGGTGCAGGCGCAATACCGAGGGTTGCGATCCCGTTGCCGGTCCTGGTCCCGGTCCCGGTCCGGTACGGGCGCGACACCGAGGGTTGCGATCCGTTGCCGGACACGGAAAAAAAAAAAAAAAAAGATGGTAGTTTATGTTTTTAACAAGCACTGGTGGGTTATATGGATGTTTTACAAAGATTATTGTATTCACTCTGTGTAACAGACCTATGAGATATAGATGATATTATCCTCATTTTCACTTGAGGAAGTGAGGGATCAAAGAAGTTAGGTAACTTGTTTAGAATCTAGATTTTTGCTCAGGTTGTTCTGATTCCAGAGCCCATGCATGCATGCATACTCTCTCTCTCCTTCCCTCTTTTCCTCACACTGACTGCCTCGAAAAGATTGGAAATTCTTTAAAATTACTTGCCAATTGGATGGCTTGTTTGAAAAATTCATATGAAATTATGGGATCAAATATCTAGGGTAGGTATTTATGATGTTGCTCTAATACTTCATTATTATAATGACATGAGATCTACATTGGACTGTGTTGGTATAAACTTAGGACACTTGTCACATTTCAGTTGCAGTGCAGACACAGAAGGCAGGCTGAATATTGATGTGGAATTAGGAACTCCAGAACAGTTTTTTTCTTGTTTTGGTCATGTGTATGTTTTGATTAACCAAAAAATGTAATGGAAGAAAAGATATCACCTAATTCAGGTTGTTTTCTTCGTATTTGGAACTCCTTTAGAATTTCTACATGAAATACAGACATGTAGAGACAGTCTGGTTTATTATTTTAAGTGATTTGAGCACATAACTATTTATTACAAATAATTGTAAAAAAACTAATATATATAGTTTTTAAATGAATTAGTGGCTGAAGTTTATTCTCATATTCAGTTTCCGTGGTCAAGGAGGGATTTGAGATTTTTTAGAACGAAAGCATTGGAACAACGTGAAATTGAGTCTGAAATTCAGGACACACATCCTGAGTATACCACACATGATTATGTGACCTTGGTTGAATCATTTAACATTCTTTTGCTTCAGTTTCCCCACCTGAGAAATAAGAATATTAAGATCATTACATACCACACAGAGCTTTTTATAAACTGTGGACATGGAATTTTTGTGTATTTGTGCATTATGATATACATGCTAAAAAAATTCGTTTATAATTTTGAACAGCTGGTTTTACCTCCATAGTCCTCAGTTAAACTCAATGCTTCAGTAGTAGTTATACAAAAAGATGCAAGAGGATATTCAAAATAAAAGTAAAACAAAGGATTGCATATTGTGGCTATAATAGTAATTGAAAATTTTTTTTTTTTTTTTTTTTTTTAATTTCAGAGTAAAGATGGTAAAACCCCACTGCACATGACTGCCCTCCATGGTAGATTCTCCAGATCACAAACCATTATCCAGAGTGGTAAAAAGTATTTCTGTTTGGTTTTTTTTTTCTTAAATGGTATTGAGGAATTGTTATAGCAGTCTATATATTTTTAATATATGATTTCAGATCTCATGAAATTCAAATACTAGGTATAAAATGCCATGTGTATGTATCTTTCATAATTTTGTTTTTTATTTTTGTTTCCCCTGAATTAAATATTTCTTTAGCAGTTAATGTTGATTCTTTTTTCCAGTACTGCTAAATAGAAAACTGCCTCTCTGCCACAAATTGTAGTATATATTAGTGTATATACTTTGTTGCATTTATCATTTTCCCCTTTTGAATATTTTGAATTTTTTAGGATTTTAATTTATTTTCTGAACTTGCATTCTTCTGTATTTGAGTTAGTACTAGGCAAGCTAAACTTTTAAATAAGAAGAACTTTCAGGTGTATTACTTCCAATCATTGTTTTCCAAGCCGTGTTCCAAGGAACTTTTTATTAGTAGTCCTCAGGATAATAGGTGTTATGGTATTACTGGGGAAAAGTAGGAATATGTTTGTGAAGCACTGCATGCAGTCTTTGCCGGGGGAGGGGGGGGGCTTTTTTAATTTATTGAAACATGATTGTACATATCTGTAGGGTACAGCATTGAATATCAATAACTGTGAGCAATATGTGAGCATGCAGTTTTCTTGATGACACAGAGTATGCTTATTAAAGCTCTGAAAAGTCTTGCTCTGAAGAAATTTGTTTGGTTTTGTTTTAATACAGTGGTTTCCAAACTTATTGGACCCCAGAACCCTTTGGTCAGTTTAAAATCTGTTAAAATCTGATGCTCAATTTACAAAACTGCTTTAAGTATAAAATTTGTAAATCCCAGTGCCTGTTCCAATAAATGTGCTATAGATGAAATCTATTTAGAATTTCTATATCCATTAGTTTGTGCTTGAACAGCATTTGATACCACTCTCCATGTAATGGGTTTGACTTGCTCTGTATACAGTTTGGTGTCTGACAGTACATCCTTTATTGCAGGAGCTATAATTGACTGTGAAGATAAGAATGGAAACACTCCTTTGCACATAGCAGCACGGTACGGCCATGAACTGCTAATCAACACTCTTATTACAAGTGGTGCTGACACTGCAAAGTAAGTAGTACTTACTGAGGTGTTGATAGCTGTCACAGGGAAGCACAAAAGGATGTGATCTGTAATTTTCTAGATATTTCAGGTAGAAATGAGGATTTTGTTCTCAATACTGTACAAATTACTTGAACTTTTTCCTTAACTTTTTATATTGATGGTGTGTTTAAATACAATTTTATAAGAATACAAGAATGTTTAAATACAATTTTATTTGATAAACCAGTGTAGAGTATTTTTATATACATTTTATCCTAGTTCTTTCTCAATTATGAGTTATAATGCAGTTCTGATCAAAGCTTTTAGTTTTTGTAATCTCTTTATTTTTAATCTAGAGGTACTTAAAAGACCCAAAAAAGTTGTACATGCCAAACGCTTTTCTTTTTCATCCAGTACTATCTATAGATAATACTTTTCAGACTGTGCTGTGCAGAGCACGGGGAAACTCCTTGGTTGTTGCTACAAAGGATCCCTTGCCACCCCCCTCCCCACCACACACACACTCACACACTTTGGTCAAAATAGTTTGCTTTTACGTATTTTATATATTAAAGTTTCCATGTAAAATTTTGTTTGAAGGATGGGTTCTCCTCTATATTCGCTTCAAAAATAAACACCCTACTTAAATTGATGTTTATCATTCCTATGTATGTTTTTATATACTTCGTTAACCAATTTTAAATCTTTTATACTTTCTGTAAGTAGTATGCTACTGTACATGTCTTTTTTGCAACTTAAAAAAATTTTTTTAACATTAATTTGTTGAGTTAGCTGTGTAGATATAAATTTGGACCTTTTTCACATCTCTACAAGTAGCTCTAGCTGATTTCTTTTATAGAATTTAGTTATTGTATAAATATTTCACCATTTACTTCTGATTTACAGACATAAATTGCTTCCAATTTTTCACTGTGACAGTATTACTATAGCGAACATCCTTGAACATTGCTGCCTTATGGGAATGGTTTTCAGTGACAGGACAACACTGGAGTAAATTTTACTCCCTAAGCAAATGTCCAAAGATGATGTTAGTTGTCACAATTTGGGGAGGAACGTGTCCCTGGCATCTAGTGGGTAGAGCCCAGCAATATGGCTGCTGTATATCCTACATGCACAGCACAGCACTCCTGCATCAAAGTCTATAATGACAATAATGCTGAGATTGAAAAACCCTACTCTTGGAGAAAAATAGCTGGGCAATAAGTTATGCCCACCTTCAGCCTTTGGCCAAATTGTTCTCCAAAGTGTTTGAGAGTTTGACTCATCTAGTTATCTTTTACTTAAGAAGTTTCTTTGTAATTTATTTAAATGATTGTATTTTTCTTGTATTGTAATGAAGGTACTGTCCTATCACTTTAGGCGCGGCATACACGGAATGTTCCCCCTCCACTTGGCAGCCTTAAGCGGTTTTTCAGATTGCTGCAGAAAACTTCTTTCTTCAGGTAAGTGGAACCTTCATAGACCAGTTTTTCTTTGTCTTCCTAAACCCTCCAAAATTTTAAGATGATCTCTTTATCCTGCTTTTCCAAAATTACATATATATGGGTCCAAGTATGGATCATTTATTCACCCCTCTTAGAAGATGTTTGATTCTTTAATTTTAAGATGCAATTTTCTCTTCAAGTCTGGGAAATGTTTCATTTTTCTAGTGATTTCCTTTCATCTGTTAGTTCGGAAGTGGGGTGTGGAGTATTTCTAGAGAAGTTTCTATGAGTATTCATTGGATGTTAGTCTTTTTGGATTGTCCCTTTATGTCTGGAAGTAAAGTATCTTCATTTGCATGTCTTATTTGTCTTGGCTTCCATTTTAAGAGCTGAGAGAGAGCCTTTCTACAACATCGTTTAGGTTTGTGAAATTATTTACAGTATCTAATAACTAGATTAAAATGCTGTAATCATAGTTGGTTTGAAGCAAACAGGACCAATGGCTTTCTATAAATCTTACTACAATACCGTGATCCTTATTAAATGCATAGAATTACTTTTGCATATTAATACTTGTGTTTACTGAAAGAATTATGAGCAAGTTTCAGTGAAAATTAACAGAATGAGACAGACACTTCTGAGTTTTTCTTAGTGATATTTTTTAAGTAAGTTAATTCTGTTTTGAATTCAAGTATGTGCATATCCACAAATACTTATATACCCATTTTCCATGAAAGGGAATGTTAAAATCTCTTCTCATTGTTAGTAATAATCCACAGGTAACAAAGCACCTATGGCTCATTTTTTTTTTTTTTAGCAGCTTTATTAAGATAATTTGCATACCATACAGTTCATCCATTTAAAGTATACAGTTCAAACAGTTCATATAAATGGAAATCATCTGACATGTGGTCTTTAATGACTGGCTTTCATTTAGCGAAATGTTCTCAAGGGTCATCCATGTATCGTTATCAGAACTTTATTTTTGTTGCAGAATAATAATATTCCATTTTGTCCTGTGGCCTTGTAAACAAGCACTGTAGCACTTGTCCTAAAACCCCCAATCCATTTGTGATAACTCTTTCATAATATTGTACAGTATTAATATATTTTCTCTTCAGTCATTTCGTACCTACTCAGAACTCATAGTTTTGTTTGGGATTAGAGGGAGTATGTAATTTTTGCCATTTCTTGACATAGTACTTTAAAGTAATACAACTGTAATATATAGTAGATAACGATGTATTTGTTCTTGTAGGATTTGATATAGATACCCCAGATGATTTTGGCAGGACCTGTCTACATGCAGCTGCAGCTGGAGGGTATGTTAATAGTATTTTTATTTCTTTAAGAAAAGGGGAGTTGGCATGGCAGTTTTTCTCTTATCTTTGTTCCTCTTTATTAATTCTGGGCTACCACAAAACAGAAAACTAAACATAATAGGAATGGTGTAAGAAAAGAGAGTCTGGGGTACAGAAATTGCTTTATTGTTTTCCACCTAAGTCATAGGTTGTAAGTGGGAGAGAAAGAATAAACCTACAAAAGGAAGTATTGCTTTCTTATAAGAGAAAATAATTCCTGGATAAATGAAAAAACTAATAAAGCGATTTCTTAAAATAAGGAATATATATTCTTAAATGAGAACATCAAAATATTGCGAATGTTCTCGATAATACCTACTACTCTTTTAAGTAGGGTTTTTTTTTTTTTTTTTTTTTTTTTTGTATTTTCAGGGGGAAAATGTTGATGTTATGTTTACCTTTTGCCTCTATAAGGAAGAGGAAAATTTGAGATCAGAGGGTTTTGGACTGAGTTTTAAACAGTACTTCTAGGGGAAACCAGGCAGCTGGTTCAAATGAACAACAAACTAACTAAAACTCTTGGTCTCTGAAAGTATGCTATTAATGTTACGCTTCTGATAATTTAGATCTGGAATAAGCCATTTAATTCATGATTTATCAAAAGGACATTTTGCAAGAACTTTATTCCCAATGATAATTCCTTTAAAATTCCCAGTGATTTCAGAGGACAAGTGTGCTGAAACAAGAATACCACCAGGCCAGTCTGAGTTGTAGAGATGTATTGTGATCATGTGACTGGCTCACTCCCTTATTCTTCCAAGGTCACCAGAGAACCTTCCAGCTCAAACCTAACTTCCATGTAACTTGCCTACAAAGAGAAGGACAACAGACTTGAGTGTCCTGTCGGTTGGCAATTACAATTTTCATTGTAATGTAGTAAGTTGCTGTTCAGGTTTATAAAAATTAAATTTACAGAAATACCCCTGTATATAATGCATTCTCCTTCAATTTTAACTAAGGATACATCTAAGTAAACAGTCATAGTATAGAAGATAAGGGAAAGCTGACTTGGGACATTATCTGTATTTTCAGGTTGGTTTGGTTTTTTAACCCATTTTAATTTAGTATTAAAAACTACTTAAATTTAAGCCATTCAGTTATAAGCATGTTGTTTCCTAAAAACCTCTCAGGATCTCTTTTATGAATGTGATCTTCCTTTTAAATAGTGACAGCATGATTCATTTGTATTTCCTATCAGTGTGCCAAATACATACCACTTTTTAAATTCTAGATAAGATGTATTTTAATGTTTTCTTCTTCATAAAATGTAAACCATGACATTTTATTCATACTTTTCCTCATTTAAAAACATGTTTTTATGCTTATTTAAAGCTATACCAATTTCACTATAAAATCACTTTGACAATTAAATTTTCTAACTGTATTTTCCCAAAATAGGAATTTGGAGTGTCTAAACCTTCTGCTGAATACTGGTTCAGACTTCAACAAAAAGGACAAATTTGGGAGGTAGGATATAATACAGTTCTTCTATAATTAATTTTATTTCATTTACTTAATGACTTGTTTGACCTTACTGGCTCCTGAAAACTAACTGAACAATTCAGCATCTTTTGCTTTTTGATCATGATTCACTGAGAATCCCAACGAAAGTCAGTAACTTCTAAACATTCATTCTCATCCACGGTCACCACTTGGGTCCCTGCCACAGCTCCAGACTTCCAGCCACAGTCTTACCCTTATGACTATCTCTATACTTCTTGATGTCACTTCTCCCCTTCTCATAATTATGGTCATGGAAATATAAAACACCATGGGACATATGTTCCTTCAAGAAACTTAAAATACCTTAGAACATGGTAATATAGTTCTTTCTTTCCCCAAGTTATTCCTATGTGAGATTCTATAGCCCATATCTGGTTACAGAGCATTAGGAAGAGGGAAGAAATAAGTTACATATATGTATGTGTAATTTTTCTTTCTCCTCTTACATATAAATCTCACACACACATACATCCACACATCTCACCAAGTAAAATCAGCAGGAAGGCAGCTATGAAATGGCAGTCTCTTTGTAGTCATTCAGCCAAATGCTCTCTCTCACTGCTCAGCCCCAGGCTTCGTTTTTATTAGCATTTCTGTAGCAGTATTTAAAACTATCATTATCTAATAAATGGCTTAGAGTAGGAATTGACACAGCGCATTAGAACCATACAGGAAAAAATCGAAGGCAGTTTAAATTAGTTTGAAAGATGGAGTGGGTGATATAAGTGAATTGTGTGTGTCAACAGTCTGAAAATTGTACATATCAAAGTGTATGGCAAGGAATGGTGTGTGTCAGAAGGAAATGTGTGAATGTATTTCAGTGCATGTAATTGTATTGGTACAGAGAAGTAAAAAGAGTTATGTATGGTAGAAAATCAATGGTGAATAGAACAGAAAAAACTACTATTTGACCACATAATTACTTTGAGGAACGGACTCTTCTCATAAGCTTGCTAATGGAAGGAACTAATGACCCACAAAATCAAAAATCACTTTGTTTGGCTTTAGAATGCAATATTTATATAGCTGATTTGCTTTTACAATTATACTTTAATTCAGTTTATATTAGTTTGTAGCACTTTAGGCATTCTGTACTACAAATAACAGAGAGGGCTTCTGAAGCATATTCTGAGTTTAGAGGCTTAAAAGTAATTCATGGCTGATTGCATTTTTAAAAAATATCTTTATAGTATTGTCCAGTAAGGCAAAGTAATGTTTTACTGTCATTTCACTAGGTAAATGTTTTAGAAAAAAATTTATACTTTGAAGACTCTAGACTAAAATTTATCATCCCTTTTCTGTTTCTTCTTTTTTTTAAAATGAAGTCATGGAAACATCACTGTTTTGTAATCCAAAAACAGGTACTCCTAAATTCAGTAACATTCTGTTTCACTTCAGTAACCAAAGAGAAAATCAGCTACAAGTATTGTCTTTAGAAATTAAAACAGTGCTCTAGCTCTTCTAAACAGTGAATAGTCTTGGATTTATTGCTTGAGAATCTGATATTACTGTTCAGCTCTACCATGCAGTTGATATGACTGAGCATTCTTTTTAATACTTCTATTTTTCTCTTCTTACTCCTCTGCCGAGACATGAACAGAGGCTACTACATTTTTATTGGTATAGGTGAAGCTTTGTTAAAATGAAAGTTTTCAAGTTTCTGAGCAGAATATGAAGGTTTTTATTTCACTCAAGGGACTAGGATTGCTACTGTCTGGGGACCATGAAGTAATTTAACTGCATTTCAGTCTTATTTCATATACTTAATGGTTCTCTGACAGCTTACTTTCTTTTTCTAGCTTTATGTACAGCTCTCCGAAAGACTTAGTATATGGCAGAAGTCAATCTAGGGCTTACTGTAAATACAGTATTTGTAACTGGGTGGAGTAAGAGTCAACTGTGTTCTTGTTTACTAGTATATGTCCCTGGCTTTTATCTTTCTTATATTAACTTGGGCACAAAAGATCTCCACTGCACTACGCTGCTGCCAACTGCAATTACCAGTGCCTGTTTGCTCTTGTGGGATCAGGAGCAAGTGTGAATGACCTTGATGAAAGAGGTTGCACACCCCTGCACTATGCAGCTACGTCCGACACAGATGGCAAGTAAGTACCATATGGATCAGAGTGAAGGATTATTGTTTTTATAAACTGACATCTCCCATATGAATGGCTATTTTTATTGTAGATTTATATTTCCTTTTTGTGTTTTTTGTTGTTGATTATCTTTACCTGAGTCTCTAGTGTGGGAAATAAATTAGTTTCATAATTATTCATAAGCCATAATTATTGCTACCTCTTCTCAGCAACCTGCCTTACTGACTGACCTGGTGGAAGAAAGCTAAAAGTCCCTTCTCGTCCTCCCTGTCCAAAGAATATCTTAATATCATTTCCATGTTTTTTCCATCTGACTTCTCAGAGGCTTGAGTATATCATGGGAAAAGGGAGGGAGGAGAAATACATGAATAACGTCATCAGAAGATTGGGTAGAGATTGATATACAAGTGTTCTTCAGAGGTAGAGAATTTAAATTTGAAAGGAATCCTTGAAATTGGTATCCAAAAAGGTAGTAATTGAACTGGCAGAATCTGGCACATAATGGGTACTACATGTTGCTGAAATAAGTAAGTTAATTGACAAAGTAAGTAAATGTTGGCTAAGAATGAATAATAACAAAGCATGAGTGATTGATAGACTGTTTTGTAACTATATTCTCCTAAAGTTATCAGACCCATTTCTAGTAACTTCAATTTTTTTGTGTGTGTGTGTGTGTGGCTGGCTGGTATGGTGATCTGAACTGTGACCTTGGTGTTATAAGGCTGTGCTCTAACCAGCTGCGCTAACTGACCTGCCCCATATTTATTTCTTTTTGGAAAAAAATAAACTCATTGAAAACAGAAAAGAGGTCTTCAGTGTCTGGTATTCCCCATGTGTCTGGTCATTGAAGAGAAAACATACCATTGGGAAAAATAAATAATGTTTTCGGGGGAAAGATGTTATAAAATATGCTTTAAGGAAGTTACATTTAACAGAATTATTTCTTTGGGGTTTTTTGGGGGTTTTTTTTGTCTTTTTCCGTGTCCGGCAACGGATCGCAACCCTCAGTGTTGCCCACGTACCGGACCGGGGACCGGCAACGGGATCACAACCCTCGGTGTTGCTCC
>NW_007727827.1:130469-138351 GCF_000696425.1 Galeopterus variegatus | reverse complement strand
GGGAGCGCCGCCGTGCTTCCCAAGCGGCGCACTTATCCAGTGCACCACCGGGCCGGCCCCTTTCTTTGTTTTTTAATATTGACTTTTTACCTCAAAATAAAAAGCATAATTCAAAGATGTTATTCGCAAATGTTAGTTTAGTATAAATTCTCTAATTTCAAAGCCATTTCTATAAACAACATTTTGTTATGTTGGATTTGTGGCTAAAATTCTGTTCTTGAAGGCACTAGTAAAACGTACTTTCTATTTGCAGGAGTATATCACTTGATACAATTTTACACATACCAGAAAAGTTAAGTGTAGGTAAATCTTGGGAGAAGTCAGATTATTTAAAGTATGTTTTTGGATAGTAGCTATTTAAAGAAAATCTGTGATAAAAACCTTAAATCAGAAAATACTTTGGTAAAACACCAACATCCAGGTTCAATCCCTGTACTGGCCAGCTACCAAAAAAGAAAATACTTGAATAAACTTGGATAAATAGATTATCCTCTAACTTATCAATTTTGTAATTTGAGAATTTATAGATTATCTTAAAATAGGTTATACCTGAAGTAACTTTTACCATCATCTGTAGTACTTTACCACTACTCCCACAGACTGAATACTGGTTGCAGCTCAACATGATCTAAATTCTACTGAGAGGCTACCCTACTCCTACCCCACCCACACACACACAGATTACACTATGGTCCTCCTACTTTTAGGCAGTTGCATTAAACCTGAATTCTTACGAAAAAAAAAAAATAGAAGAATAACATAGCATTCAGCCCATAGTGTTCGGATTTGTGGTTCATTTCCAGCCAATCTATTTTTTCTATAGAAGTGAACTAGTACTACAGTTAACTAAATCACTAGTTTTCTCACCTAATATAAACTGTTTTGAGCAAGTAGCCTAGTGACTTTTATTATTTAAACATTTAATTCTCAGTATTTAAGCAGCCTGATGTCCTGGAAAGAACATGAGCTTTGGGATGAGAAAGACCCAGTTTAAATCTTGTAGTCTTCATATTGTACCTGCTCAAGCCTGAGCAAGTAATTGCTAACCAAAGTTTCTTTATTTGTAAAATTAAAATGAAACCTACTTCTTAGAGTTGTGAGGAAAACTAAATGAGATTGTGTGTATAAATGACTCTAGCAGTCTATCTTGGAGCCTCTGTTTTCTCTCCTTTTTAAGTATCAGAATCCCAGAGATTCTGTCTAATGCCATCATTTATTGATTCAGTGACTTCTTTCTTGGGAACCTCCTGAAAGGTATAAGCCACAGTAACCATTGTGTAGGGTACCAGAGACATCGTTTTAGTAATTGTTTTGGAGACTTATTTTTCTAAATTTCAAGGATTTAATTCCCAGGAATAAGTTGGATAATAACAGAATCTGGCATAATTAATTCATACTTCTGCCAAAGCAAGAGTGAAATGTTTTCTAAAAGAAGAAATAAATTTTTCATAGCTTCAAATTCATTATGTTCAATAATGTACATTTGCTCGTTTGTTTTTTAATGATTTTTTTATTAATACCATGTCAGCATTATAGTTTTTTTTGCCTGTAGATCTCCCTGGGGAAAGTTGTTTTTACTTTGGAATTTTTGATGTTCTGGCATTGGTTTTCTGCTCTTCAGAAGTGATATACAGTAATTATAATTCTTCTCTGCCATATGTCTTCCCTGTCTTCACTTTCAGTAAATATTGGAAAAATATGTAAAATCTTTCCTGACTGATTTTACTCATTCTGCTAATCACCCCCATCATCCTGATGCCTGCATTCTCTGTAGACAGTCATGACTCAGCACATCCTCTGAAATTTCTTTAGTTTACATCATGTGTGAATCCAGCAAACATATGGCTGCTATCACAAGAAACATTATTAAACATATTAAATATTAATAAATAAGATTCTCTTTGCCAGTTAAAGAGAAGTAGGGCTAGCTTTGAGCAAGATGGTGAACGTCCCCCTCTTACCTCTGTGTAGAGTGTATAAAAGAAGGGGAAAGTTGGGGTTCTTTTTTCTGATTATATATAAGGAAGAAATTCCTCCTCATGCCAACTCTCCTGAGTAACCACCATTAACATTTTTATTTCTGTATCTGTATGTAGATCATTTCATGTCCCTTGCATTCCTCTCAAAGTTAAAGGCCTGATATATGCCTTTCTATCGCCTTTTTTGTGTCATATAATGATATGTAGTTTTAGAAAATGTTTTATGGAACGTGATATCTAGCATGCACCTCAAAACTCTTCTAGCCTCTGTCATTACCGAGTCACAAAGCCATTTCCACATTTTAAGGTATTTGTTAGAGCAACACCCCCAATTCTCAGTATCAATTTTCTGTCTTAGTCTGTTCAGGCTACTATAACAAAATCCCATAAACTGGGTGGCTTATAAGCAACAGAAATTTATTTTTCATAGCCCTTGGAGGCTAGGAAGTCCAAGATCAAGGGGCTGGCAGATTAAGTATCTGGTGAGGACCAGCTTTCTCATTGAGTGACATATTCTGCTATATGCTCCATGGTGAACAGGGTGAAAGAGCTCCCTTGGGCCTTATTTATAAGGGCACTAATCTTATTCTCCCTGGGCAGAGCCCTCATGACTTAATCACCTCTCAAAAGCCCCGCCTCCTGATATCATCACCGTGAGTTTAGTATTCAACATATGGGGTGTGGGGGGCAGACAAACATTCAGACCATAGCAACAGTCTTGTAAAATGGGATCACATTTTGACTTCTCATAGCATTGTTTTGTTTGTTTTTTGTCTGTTTTCATGGAATCATGCAGTTTTTTTGTGTAGAGGTTTTGTAGTCTTAGATTTTTTTCCTATGTATTTGATATTTTTATTGCCAAAATAAATCTATCTTTAAATTTCCTTTTGTTTGTGGTGGCATAAAGAAAATATATATAACTTTTGTGTGTGTCATATTCAGCAACCTTGTTAAACTCATTTTGTATGTGTATGTAAGACAACGTTGCGTTTGATACTGGCTCTGCCTCTTACTATGGGACCTTGGGCAAGTTACTTAAGCTCTCCATGCCTATTTCTTCTGTGAAATGGAGATAATAGTCTGACCAATTCATGGCTATGTGAGGTTTAAGTGGGTTTAGGATATTTGAATTGCTTGAAACAGTACCTGACACATTATAGTCTTAAAAGGGTTAGCTGTATTTTTAACTATGCTTTATATATAAATTTATTTATTAATTTATGTATTTATTTGGTAAGAACAGACACTGTCATACTCCATGATGTGAAGAATAGAGAAGGAGGGCCTCTGGGAGTAACAATGTCACATCTCTTCTTCTGGGCTGAGTGGTCCTCACATGGAGGGTTCTGACCAGCCATGGGACACGTGGACTTGAATCAGTGTGAACATCAAAACTGAGTGGTAGAGATTACATGAGTGATAGAAGAAGAGTAGGAAAAATTTAAATAGTTTGAAATGCACTCTGATTTAACTTTTAATTATACTTAGTTGGAACGAAGATACTTAAATTCATCTAACATATTAAACAAAGAAAAAATAACAGTTAAGAGTAGTTTATTATGTAGCCATAAGTATTCTTCTAGATTTTGCATATATTTTTATTTCGGGGTATGGAAAGAGATAATAGAGAATCTTCATTTCTTAATTGTCATGGTTTTATAAAATGATCATGTATTAATGTACAATGAATAAAAAGGTCAGCATAAGTACACTCTTCCCTTTCCCCCCTTATTTGCAGATTAAAATTGAGGTTCACATTTTCAAAATCAAGCAGTTTTGTGGCTCACTATTTCATAAGCACCCAGGGTAAATTATCACTGTAACTCATTAACTACTGTGCATAGCATAGAAGGAGCAGTAAAAGAAGAGTAGAAGGTCTGAGGTCTTGTTCTTGGCTTTGCCATATTCTAGCCAGAGGATTTAGGACAAGTTATTTAATTTTCCTGAACATTAGAACTTTTTTTCATTTGTTAAAGATAATACTTACCTAGCCTATCTCACAAAGTAATTATGAAATTCATATTACTCAGCAAAGTCAAAAAGGCATGCCAATAAAAGGAATTTTATTATAAATCAACTTTGTCTTTGTTACATGAACCTAAGTATCTGAATAATATGAATGTAAAAAAATTAAATAGCATAATTTGATAAGAAGTACTTCATGTATATAACACATTTCAAACCATTTAGTGCTGTAAACTTGAAAGTAGTCACTGTAAATAATGTGTTGGGACATACTCTACTTTTGGAAGTAAACATGAACTTAACCTACTTGCTTTGCTTTCCTTAAATAAATCTTTTCTTCAGTACTCATGTATCAGTGAGTTGTCTTAAAATAGTTTGTTCTACTGATAGAATCTTTCTTGTGCTCAGGTCTCAGTGAGAACCATTTCTGTTTTCTTATTCACATCTAGAAAACTGGATTAAAGATTTTTTTAAATGCCCTTGGGGAATTGTTTGTGCCTCTAAAGTAATTACACTGCCCCACAGAACTGCAGGCATTTTTTACATCCCAATGAGCACAGTCCTCTGAATTGGGCACCTAAGAAGGCTATGTACAAATGTGGCTGCCTGAAACCCTTCCTGTTCCTGAAGCGCCCTCAGAGCTAGTTTATGAAACTCCAAAAAACACTAGTCTTGTTAACTTTAGAGCCAGATTTGGGTTTTGTTTTATTTTGTTTTTTATCATGGTAAAACCCAGTTTAATCTTTAATCATTATGTTTGACTCCAAGAATTTTAGCTATATGTAAATATCAGAATCCCACATCAAGATGGTGGGATAGACAGTCCCCAGTGTCACTCTCTCCCACAAATCAACTAATTTACAACTATTAAAAAGCAACGACAGCCAAACTGGGGCTGCTAGAACTCAAGGGAAGAGGAAGCAAAACCTACGGAGTTTATGAAGGTGAGAGAAGCCACAATGAGAAATTAAAAACCGCTCCCACCGTTTTGAATGCTGACTGTTTTCAGGCTGGAACTGCTGAGCGCATGGAGCCAGAAGCCAGCAAAAGCCGCAGCTGTGCCCTTTGGATGAAGTTGCTTGGAGGCAGCAGGGGAGAAGAGGGCCTTGGTGGCTCCAGGCCAGCATTACCACTAATAGGGTTCCCATGGACCCACATAGTACTGAGGAGCCACAACATGAAAAAAAGAAGCTACTGAGAGGCCGGTGAGTCATTGCAAGGGACCGGAGCATGGCCCATCCCATGGGAAGTGTTTGCAGCACGGGCTGTGGGAGAGATGGGCCCTCCAGGGGAGTACTGGGGCATGGCAAGGAGAGCTGATCTGCCCCTCAATAGGCATAAAACAAATCAGAGGAGACTGGTCAGGAATATAGAATTGCATGGGTGCAGTTTGATGAAAAGACCCAGACCCAGACCAGTATTTCTACACAACCCAAGTGCAGCGGATTTCAGTAAATCTGGAAGTGTAGAAGTCAACCATTAAAACCTGAGCTGCACAAAAAGCCTTCCCCAGGGAATCAGCAGCAAAGTAGCAATTTAGCTCAACCACAGAGCTCAAGTACTGGTGCCCACAGGAAGTTCCCCCATTTTAGAAGTAAGCAAAGGACAACAAATTAGTTCCAGTGCAGAGTTTAAGTGGTGGGAATAGTGCATAATCCAATGCAGAACTGAAAGAAAAAAATAGTACCCATTGGGGGGGGCCTGCCTGGGGTCCTGAGGTATAGAGCTGAGGACTGGACCCTCTGCCCACAACCAGGCACACCACCAGTGCCACAGGGCCCACCCAGGTTCCTGAGGTATGAAACTGGGGACCGGACCCTCCTCCTCCCACCAACCACACCACCAGAACCATGGGGCCCACCCACGGCCCTGAGGGATGGAGCCAGGAGCCACCAGCAACTAGGTAAAGAGTGTGCCAAAAACATCACTTCCGTGTGGGTGGCCCACCACACTACCACAGCTGCTGCAAAAGTGGCTGGATGCCACAACCACCATGCAGATGTCTGCCAGCCACTGGAATGCATTAACACAAGGAGAGTCACCAGCAGAGATAAAAGAAGAGGATGTTTCTGTCTACAAAGCCCATTGCAGAGTGACAGAAGAAGCATCTGCTCTACTATATAACATTGGGGGATCTGAACACACCTCTCAGCATTGGACAGATCATCTAGGCAACAAATCAACAGAGTAACCATTCCTCTTTCAGAAGGAGAGAAGAAATCTAGGGTTGTCAGCACTGGGAGGGGAGAAGGAGAGGGTGATGGTGAGAGATTGGACAAGGGGCGTAAAGAATAAGTACGATTTGTAACAATATATTTGCTAGTAATACTGATTTGATCAACATCTGTCAACATTGAACCCCCAAAATATGTATGATCAATTATGATTCAATAAAAAAAAATTTTTTTAAATCCCACTTTAAAGGATGAGCATTTGCACCATTGAAGATGTTATAATAAAGATTCTAAAATTAATCCTAAGAGACATAAAGGATTTTAAGCAATTCAGCACTACACTAAAGAAAAAGGGTTATCATGGAAAGAATGGCCTTTGTATATAGATGATAGAGTTACTGAAAGATCAATAAGATTGCTTTAGAGTTCCTTTTTATTTGTTTTTATATAATTTCAATGTGATTTTGGAAACTGGAATTTTTAACAGGGAGTATGTGATTGAAGAATTTTTTCACCTAGTAGTGTAATTAATATTTAGGTAGACGTTGGGAATTTCAATGGATTTTTGGATTATTTAGTTGCTATCCCCACCCCACCTATCAAATGAATAAACGGAGGTCATTTCACCATAAAAAGGCAAAATAATTTGCCCAAGTTCACTGGTACCACACTAACTCTAGAGGCAAATCTTGAACTTCTAATCCGGTACCCTTTTTTTTTTTTTTTGCTACATTAACAGTTTGCTAAAATTATAACAGATTGTGAACCTCATAGTGTTTTTCAGATTGTTTTTCCTTGTATGTTAATTGCACAGAAGTGAAATGAAGTATCTCTTATGGGTAGGCCTTTCTTGTAACCTCTAAACCACTTCTACTCTGTTTATGCACCTCTCAGTCCTCTAATTCAAGATCACTGAATTCTGACCTTAGTTTCTTGAGGGGGTGGGAGGGCGGTTTATATCCTTTCTTGGTGAGAATTATACTCATCTTTCTTCTAGATAGGTAAGCAGTAATGTTGCCAACATTGTATGCTCAATCCTGTCAAACATTGAGTGGAATAGATGTTGCTATAGGTAGTGACTATGTAAAAAAGAGCCTTCACATATACTAAGCTTTCTGACAGACTTTGAAGGTTGCCACTTTGAATCAAGATTCTCTTATGAACGTTTCATTTTTATTCGTGATACTTTAGTCAATGTCATTAAATGACAGGTTTTTGTAGTATAGGTATATGTACGATTTTTATATTACTCAAGTATAAGAAAAATCATCAGTTTTAAATTTGTTTGTATTTGTTTTATTAGTTTTATAAATTGGTTAAAATGCAGGATTTAGAGTTTTCAGTATGTTGTTACTGTATACAGGTGCCTGGAATACTTATTAAGAAATGATGCAAATCCAGGGATCAGGGACAAGCAAGGATACAATGCAGTTCATTATTCAGCAGCTTATGGTCACCGTCTATGTCTTCAGCTGGTAAGATTCCTGATTCTTGCGGAAGGACTAATGTAAATTTATAGTCTAATATTGTAAAGAAAATGAGAATAAATTGATCAAGAAACAAATTCTACTTTGCCTTTTAACATTTTCAGAATCATGGTAAGATATATCTCATTCCCTTTTCCTTTTCAAAAAGAGAGGAGAAAATTAGATTTCTGGAAAGGGCTACTTACTTTTTCCCCTTGTATTACCCCATGTCTGTGTCTACAGCATTTACTCTTCCTACTCTTTTTTTTTTTTTTTTTTTTTTTTTTTTTTTTTTTTT
>NW_007727827.1:129420-130221 GCF_000696425.1 Galeopterus variegatus | reverse complement strand
GGGCGGGAGCGCTACTGCGCTCCCAGCGCCGCACTCTCCCGAGTGCGCCACGGGCTCGGCCCCCTACTCTTTTATTTTATTTTTTTATCCCCCTCCCCCTGCCCCTTTAAATAAATTTTTTTCATAAGTTTCTAAAGAACTGTAACCATGTGAAGGTTACCCCCATATGTTTAGGAAAGTTTGAAAAGTCCATTAATTTCACAGTCTCTTCTAATAAGAGACACTCTACTTCTACAAAGTAAGTTATTATTTTTATTGTGGTCTCATGGTGGAGTACACATACTCCACTTTGCTGAACCAGAAGAAAAGTAAGGGACAAGCTAAAAGACACTCAGGTGTGTAACATGCTTCAGCTTAAAGTTTCTTTTATTTACACTTGACTTAAATTAAAGTTTGCTTCCCTTCAAGGGGAAATAAAATTCAAGGATAGTGGATATAAAAGACAGAAAGGAGGTTGACGTATTTAATATAGAACATTTAGAACCCTGCTACAAAAATAAGAAATATTTTCTTAGGTTATTATGGATCTTGAGACTAAAATCTTAGACCTATGTGTATAGATTTGTGGTCTATTATATAATTGTTTATTTAAAAGACTTATGTAAATTGCTTATTTAAAAGACTTAAATTTTTTGGAGGCAAAGTAAGCACAGGTTTAAAAAAGAAGTTTAAAAAGCCCTATGTAAGGGCCGGCCCGGTGGCACACTGGATAAGTGCGCCGCTTGGGAAGCGCGGCGGCGCTCCCGCCCGAGGGTTCGGATCCCACATACAGACCGGTTCCCGCTCACTGGCTGAGCGAGG
>NW_007727827.1:128940-129410 GCF_000696425.1 Galeopterus variegatus | reverse complement strand
GGGTTGCGATCCGTTGCCGGAAATGGAAAAAAAAAAAAAAAAAAAAAAAAAAAAAAAAAAAAAAAAAAGCCCTATGTAAGTAGAGAATATATATGAATACTTCCTATACTAAATATTTTTGTTTTAACCTTTATTTCAGATTGCAAGTGAAACTCCTTTAGATGTTGTAAGTATTAGCCAATTTCCCCCCTGCCATTTAGAATATTATATTTCTTTTCTTTCATTTGAGTGAAGTTGTTTTTACATATACCGAGAAGCAAAGATGGAGACAGAAATCATGTTTGCAGAGGCAGGGGAGGTATTTACTTGGTGACAGTTAAATAGCATTCCCCAATCCCCCAACTCTTAGTTTATAGCTCTTCAAACTTAGTATGTGATCCTTACCACACTTTCATGATGATCCTGTTTTGTAAGTTTGCTGAGTTATCAATTTATACTCTAAAATGGACTTGAACTGGGGGGGGGGGGAG
>NW_007727827.1:115817-128930 GCF_000696425.1 Galeopterus variegatus | reverse complement strand
GGACTTGAACTACGGGGGGGGGGGGGGAGTAGTTGCTATAGTATATCTAAAACTGTCATTTCTTACATTTAAAATGCCTCTTCTTTTTCAGTTAATGGAAACCTCGGGGACAGACATGCTGAGTGATTCAGATAATAGAGCAACAATAAGCCCTTTACACTTAGCTGTGAGTACTTCTTTCAGAGCCAACTTGATGGCTCGTTTACTGAAAATATCTAATATCTGTTTGTGTTAAATCAAACTAGTACCCTGAACTTTGGGTCCATGTAATAAATCATCATAAAATTAAAATTTTAGGAATTTTTTTAATTTAGAATATTTATTAGTTCACTGTTATTTTTGGTTTTTACTTTAAAAAAAAAAAAAACAGTGGTCCTTGGGCTTCCCCCAGGGCCTACTTTGAGAGAGAGAATATGTCCATGAAGGTGAATTTAAAAATGCTGTACCCTAGTGGAATGACTCCTGACTTGCTAAGTAGATTGTATACACGTACAAATTTGTGGTATTTCTACAACTTTTTACTTACTTTGTGATCTTGAGAAGCTATCTAATTGTGTGTTCACTGATCCTTCAGCTGTTCTTTCTGTGTAGGATTTGGCTACAAGATCTGTAATGTCCCTTCCAATTTAAGATTCTTCTGAATTTTTTCTCTCAGTGTCAATCACTAAGAGGAGAAAGTTAGGGGAGAGTGTGACAATTCTTTAAATCACTTATGAGAATTAATTACCTTAGGAAATTTCAAATCGAGCCCAATCTAGCTATTTCTGCACTTAAAGAATTTATTTTTGAAACAAAGCATTTTACAGTTGGCAGGGGGACTTTGAGAATCAGGAGACCAGGGTACTATCACTAGCTGTTTGTGAGAGTTTTGCTTTTAAGTATAGTAAAATGTTTATAAGGATGTATGCTTAATTTAATGTGGATCATCACTATGAGTTCAGTGATCCATTTAATTATTTAGCATGTACTATTTTTTTGTCTTAATATTCTCCTTGCATATGCTGTAATACTGACATACATATATAAAATTTTTGGTTCTGGCTTTCTACCCCTTTCTCCCCACTAGTACTTCCTATCATGTTGTAAATAACTAAGAAGGCATGCTTGAAGCTTCCTGCTTCCTTGCTCATTGAGTCCTTGGAAACAGTATCACCTCTCCCAGACCTGCATAGTAAATAAGTCTGAAAAGGCAAAAACAACATGGAGAAAATAGCTATTTTACTATTGGTGGCAAGAAATTAACCCGAGCAGCTGTCCGAGTAATTCTTGCATCATTATTATCATTCTCACCGTAATAATAACACTGTCATTTCTTGAGCACTCACTTAGGTGCCTGACTGTTTCCCCCTCATGGAGATTTAACCACGAGGCAGTATATTAAATAGGCTCTCAAAAGTCTTGCAATTTGTAGGACTCTCTTATTAGCCTAATGATATTATTTCTTTAGAAATTTCACATTTGTGTGCTCCTCCCCCCTCCCAGTTTGGCCTTTCTCTTACTGTGCTTGCAGATTAATAATGTGTTCTACATTGAATAGTGCTTTTTTTCTCTCTCTCAATTAGTTTTTTTTGGTCAAAGATTTGTGTGTGTGTGTGTGGTGGTAAAAAAAAAAGAAAAAGAAAAGAAAAAATTTACCTTCTTAACCATTTCTAAGTGTACAGAGTGTACAATTCAGTAGTATTAAGTGTATTCACATTATCATGCAACCAATCTTCAGGATTTTTTCATCTTGCAAAACTGAAACTATATCCATTAAACAACAAGTTCCCATTTCCCCCTCCTCCTAGCTCCTGGCAACTACTGTTCCACTTTCTGTTCCTTTGAATTTGACTAATCTAGATACCCCATTTAAGTGGAATCATACAGTATTTCTCCTTTTGTGATTGGCTTATTTTGCTTAGCACAGTGTCCTCAAGGCATATTATAGCATGCAGCAGAATTTTCTTCATTTTTAAGGCTGAATAATATTCCATTGTTATTTATATATATCACATTTTGTTTATCCGTTTATCTGTCAGTGGACACAGGTGTGCTGAAAAATGTTTTTAAGCTGAAAGGGAAACAATTGTGTAATTAGGCTCAATGAAATGTGGTTATACCACCACTTTTTCACTTTGGAGGTCTTCAGAAATTATTTGAAGTAGTTTTTCATTCCAGACTCTCCCACTTGGAAAAACTTGGTGCAGTGAAAATACATGGGCCTGAGGCTGAAGGAAACTGGTCTTGGTTCTTAACTTTGCTCTTACTACACATATGGGCTCCTTTTATACAAGGGCATCATGAAGTGAAGAGTTCTGTAGTTAATCATCATAGCTTCTAGCTGTCCTTATTTTCTCTCTTTTTAAACTACCTTCGACATTTACTCAGGGGTTCCTCAAAGTTCATTCTTTGAGTAGCATAATTTCATTGACCTGGTATTGAGGAACAAAATTAGATGTGATCCTAGAACAGTAATGTTCTGTGATCCCAGAACAGTAATGTTCTATGATCTGCAGTCACTTTTATCTTTGAGGTAGTCAAGCTTGTAGGTAGTTGAACTTCCTACACAGAAGCATCAAAGAGATCAGTAAGGCCCAGAGCAAGTTTATCTCTTGCTGGTACTTTCAGACATTCTCCACAAAAAAATAGCTTTATAGTCCTTTGAAGCTTATTATTGCTTTATGTCCTGCTCAGCATTCAGTCCAGTGTAAATAATATATGTTCAGTTGACAAGTTGGTTTTTGGAATGAATTATCTGGAGAGCCCCTATATCAGACTGTGTAAAGAAAGGACCTTCAGTCTGACAAATCTTCTTACTCTCTTAATACGGCTAGGACAATGCTTGATATGTGGCAAATATTCAAGCAGGGCTCAGTTAAGTGTTTCTGTACTAAAAGAAATGTTTCTTTTTGAGCTATGGCACATTATGGGGTTGGGATAGTCACTTTAATTTGAGAAATCAGAGGACTCAAGCACTGGCTCAACTCAAATTGCTATCTGTCTCTGTGATTTTTAAGTATAATAAAATTTTATCAGGGAATTAATATGGAGCACCGAACTGTGATTAAGAACAAAGGCTTTAGGGGCCAGCCTGGTGGCGCACTCCGTAGAGTGCGGCGCTTGGGAGTGCGGCGGCGCTCCCGCCGAGGGTTTAGATCCCATATAGAGACCAGTCCGCTCATTGGTTGAGCACGGTGCAGGCGTGACACCGAGGGTTGCGATCCCGTTACTGGTCAAAAAAAAAGACAAAAAGGGAAAAAAAAAAAAAAAAAAGAACAAAGGCTTTGGAATCAAAGCTTTAAATGAATTCATTTCACACATCCATTGAATGCCATCATGAACCGGGCGTTTTATGCTCATGAAAAGATCACCTCTCTGGGCCGGCCCGGTGGCGCACTGCTACAGTGCGCCGCTTGAGAGCGCGGCGGCGCTCCCGCCGAGGGTTCGGATCCCACATACAGACCGGTTCCCGCTCACTGGCTGAGTGAGGTGCGGGTGCAGCACTGAGGGTTGCGATCCCGTTGCCGGTCCCGGTCCAGTACGGGCGTGACACTGAGGGTTGCGATCCGTTGCCGGACACGAAAAAAGACAAAAAAAGGAAAAAAAAAAAAGAAAAGATCACCTCTCATTTGAGCTTTTATTATTTGCAGAATACTGTTTCTTATCACTGTAGCTTTCTGTGTCCATTATTAGAAAAATCTATAGTTAACTTTCTGAATTTGCAATACAGAAGTTTTGGATTATATCAAATATAATAGTAATGTGTAGTCAAGTTTGCTTATTTACATCTTTTGAAGTATTTGGGGAATCAGTGTAAATATGTATTTTTTTAATTTATATTTTTATTTATTTCTAGGCCTATCATGGTCACCATCAAGCACTAGAAGTGTTGGTACAGTCTTTATTAGATCTTGATGTGAGAAATAGTAGTGGAAGAACACCCTTAGATCTTGCTGCATTTAAGGGCCATGTTGAATGTGTGGATGTACTCATTAATCAGGGAGCCTCCATCTTAGTAAAAGATTACATTTTGAAGAGAACACCTATACATGCAGCAGGTATGCTAAATATTATGCTTGATTTATTTACCATTTTCCATCTAACCTCTTCATTTTCTGGTACATATTATTCCTGGTAGTTGTCTTTAAAATTTTGACTTTAAATGGTTAAATGATTGTATTCTCAGGGGAAAACCAACAGAATGACAAGAATTGCTTTAAAAAATTATCTGTCTTAGAAATTGGATTTATGAAATAGTCTAACTCTAAAATACTTTAACAAAACTACAGTATTTTTTACTTCTTTCTGATAGAAAATGTTTTGGATTGATTGGTACATGCTTTTTCACTTAACAATAGATAAACATTTTGACTTATTTTACCAGTGTACTCCGTTAAATGTTTATTCAAATAAGATTTTTAGAGCACCTACTTTATGTAAGAACACTCCATGTTGTTTGTGGTTTTATGATGTAGCAAATGTGTGAAAAATGCAAAGACCCCTAACCACGCCATTGAAATGACTTATCAGCTGTGTATCACTAGCAGATGCAGATTCACTCTCTGTACAGGAATTACTACAAGGCAGTATTCATTTTAAATAACTAAGACTGGTAAAATTGAAGAAATCTCAGACAAGTGTTTTTCTCATCTTCAGTAGCATATTTATGTGATTAGATCCATTTCACTTAGTCTGTTCCTGTAGAGTGATCTTTAAGAACACATTTGAATATACATCTTGGATTTTATTTCTAGTCCTTTGGGAAGCTTGCAGTTTCGAAGACTATAGGTAACACCCACTATTGCTTCCAGAGCAGCCTTTCAGAACTATCAGATATTCAAGCAGGGCTCAGAGACAAATAATTTAATAATGGATTAAAATGCCTAATAAGTGTACGTATATATACCTTGTTATGTGGTATGAATAAGAAGTCGAAATGCTATTACTTTCTCTTATTCTGAAAAAGAGTGAAGTTATATATCAGGCTACATCTAGAAAAATTATATTTTAACTGTAGATCATATGCAGAGCTAATTTAAAGTTTTCATGAAGTATTTGCACTCTTAATAGATAAATATTGAACTAAGACACTAGCCAGTCCCTCAGAAGGGGTTAACTAATGGCATATAGTCCAGCATAAGTTCTACCCACAAAAGAGAGCTACAGGTTACTGTTAGTGCTTGCCTAGTCAATAAATGTAAGCTTTGATTCTACTGATGCCTTTCAAATTTGGAGGTCTGCTAGGGAGCATCTTGTTAGTCATAAGTCATGTAAAGAGCACTGAGTTGGTTTTTTTGTTGGTTTTGGTTTTGGGTGTTGTTGGTTTTTTTTTTTTTTTGAGACTAAGCAGTCTTCCCACAGCGATGCTAGGCTTGGTGTTTTGGATAGTGAACCTGGTTGATGCTGACAGTCATCAGTAGCTACTATGCACTCTGTAAATGGTGGGCCAAATAAGATCTCCTTGAATCATCCCCAAGTTCTTTGACAACTGTTGTTCATTACTAAGCTATGAGAGCTACTGGCAGAGTGCAGCATACAGATTGGGCAGGGTGGGAGGCATGGTGATTTATAGCCATGAGTCTTAATTAATAACTATTAGAATTTAATATAGCTGTCAGAAAGTCCTGTAGAATATCAGGCACTTAGCTTGCCTTCACTAGTTTTGCCATCTTTTGATTAAGAGGAGTAGTGATAGACATTCCTTTCTGCATCATTATGTGGCTTATGTATTTCTTTAAACTTCAAACTTTATTATATATGAATGAGCAGAACCTGAATTTTCCAGAGGATTTAACTTACTTTAAAAGCTTTTGAACGCCTGTACTGGCTAACCTCCAAAAACAAACAAAACAGACAAAAAAAGCTTTGTTTTCTTTGGGTTACTTCCACTTGAATTATTGTCCATTTTATGCATTGAGACATATAAGTGCATTCTTTAGGAGTGTCATTTTTCTTTTATTGTGTGCATGTGTGTGTGTGTTTATCATTTGGGATTCTTTCAGCCATAAGTAACAGAGTACCTAACTGAAAGTGTGGGGGTTTAGTCTTTCACATGAAATGTTCAGAGATAGATGTAGTCCCAGGGTTGGTTGGTGGGTTCTTCAGTGGTGTCAGAGCTCTGGACCAGATTCTCTATTATTCTCTTGCCTTTGCATTCATGTCACAGGATGGTGGCTGCCTTTTTACAGGATCACATCCAAAATCAGGAAAGAAAGGGAGACTTTTCGTTTTCAGGGATAAAATTATTTCCACAAACCCTCTAGACTTCACAGCATCTCATTGGTCAGACCTGGACCATGTGCTCACCTTGAAACCAATTACTGTCAAAGGAGAATGGGGTGTTGTGATTGACTTGTTCTAATCATGATATCATCCCTTGGCTGGAGGCAAGCCACCCTCCCTTGGCCACATTGCCAGAGAGCTAAGTAAAATGAGAATTCTATTAGTCAGGCAAATGATGAGGGATGAGTGCCACACAGGCAACCTGTCTTCCATGATTTACCATGAGAAAGTTGTATCTATTCAGCTTTAACAACCAAAGGTAGTAGAAACTTTCTTTGTACCTATAGGTAGTCTTTATTCTTGCATATTAAGTAAAACTATCCCAAAATTATATTTTACAGGATGTGCTCTAAGATGGACATTTTCTATTTTATCGTTATATACAGTTACTGAAATTTTTAAATTTTACTTTACAGCAACAAATGGTCATTCAGAATGCTTACGGCTATTAATAGGAAATGCAGAACCACAGAATGCAGTAGATATTCAAGATGGAAATGGACAGTAAGTTTCAGTAATTTTTAAATTAAGGATCTTTGTTAATTTTCATACTTTTGCCTTTATTTTAGTAAGTCTGTCAGTGTGTAACTAACATCAAACATAGTTTTTAAACATAAGTATACTTTAAATTAAAGTTGCATCACAGAAAGTCATATTTAGAAAAACACCTTATCACATTGTTTAGCTGTTACTCATAGAATGCGGTCTGAAGTGATAGTACTGAACCTATTTCATATTGTTGCTCAGGACGCCTCTGATGCTATCAGTTCTCAATGGGCACACAGACTGTGTTTACTCACTGCTGAACAAAGGAGCAAATGTAGATGCCAAAGATAAATGGGGAAGGACAGCATTGCATAGAGGGGTAAGCAAAAATATTCTCATTTCCTTCTAAAAGCTTTTATGACCTAGAATTGAACTATGTTTATTTTTCTTCATTAAGTTTTTGCCAAAAAAATTTTTCAGTGTCTTTGTTTTTGAATGCTGATTTTCAACAATTATAGAGCAGAACTTAATCCAGAAAAAAAATAATATTGGAACAAAATTTTAAAACCCTAAAACCTGGAGTAGAATTAATTTCAATTTGACTTTTTCATTACTTCAACTGTTGTTATATACATTTTTATCTTAACTTTTTCACCTTTGAAATATTTTCATTGAATTATATTTTACTGTTCCTGTTTTTCATACTGCTTGTATTTTGATGGTTACTCCTTTAATTGAATTTTTAAACCACTTTCAATAAAAGTACAGAATTACTCAGAAAATGATAAATGGCCTTAATTAGTGAAGGATATGGGAGTATGGACTTTAAAACTTTTAAATCAGCTAAAGTTGACTATTCAACTACATACAAATTATTTTTCTTTCAGGCAGTTACAGGCCATGAAGAATGTGTAGATGCATTGCTTCAACATGGTGCTAAGTGCTTACTTCGGGATAGTAGGGGCCGGACACCTGTACACCTGTCAGCTGCCTGTGGACACATTGGTGTTCTTGGAGCTCTTTTGCAGTCAGCAGCATCTGTGGATGCAAATCCAGCCATAGCAGACAATCATGGATATACAGCACTTCACTGGGCTTGCTACAATGGTTAAGTATACATATACAAACTTACATTAAATGCCTGTTATGTACTGAGCAGAGACAACTAACTGCAGTACATTCTGATATTAATGAGAAAGACATATTTATAAGACAGACTTAAAGTTTAAGATTAGTAGGAAGCCTAGGAATAATCTACTATGTAGTTACAGCTCATTCCTGTCCTTTGTCATGCTAAAGCCAAGACACTATAGCAGTCAAAGGTGTTTTAAGATAAGCCATGAAATTTTTTTGAAGTTTTTCTTAGACCTTTATTTCAACAAATATTTTGCATTTTTAACAGGTTTTTACAATATTTCCAATGCTTTTATGTAGTATGTTTGTATTTTGTTTTTTTTGTTTGTTGGTTTGGTTTTTCTTGTCCTTTTTGAGACCAGCCGCACTGCGCTCAGCCAGTGAGCGCACTGGCCATCCCTATATAGGATCCGAACCTGTGGCGGGAGTGCTGCTGCACTCCCAGCGCTGCACATTCCCGAGTGCGCCACGGGCTCAGCCCAGTATGCTTGTATTTTGATTATGTTCTTTTACTTTCTAAATGCATTTGTGTTAGGGAAAAATGACCAAGGAAGAAACAATGAAATGTATCACATTCTAAACTGAAATCTGTGTATGTTATATCACCATTAACATGCATGCTCAGTGTTTTAAAGGAATAAAAATCTAGCAGATCTTAGAAACTTTCATGAGTTAGCTTTGCTTCATGGGTTAGTACAGACATTTTTAGCTTCCTAGAAGCTCACAGTCACAGTCACCCCTTTTACAAGTAGATTCACAAGGTCATTCAGAAAAGCATAAAGCTGTTTTTAGGGTATAGATGTTAAAAATGGAGTTTGACTTATGAAATGTCACTAATTAAAATAATCTATATAATGAAGCATGTTGATATTAATTTTTTCCTTGTGCAGGATCATAGATTTGATCATCTTAGAAAACACTCAGATACATTATACACATACAGTATGAGCCTCACACCTGTCAAAGTTAGGGCTTAAAGCTTTAGCAGAGAAATGAGAGATTTGTTCTGATTTCAAGTGTAGCATTGAGATTAATGTTAGTTGTGACAGCATAACTACAGAGTTGTAGTTCATAATTCTAACAGTTTTCCCTCAAAATGTAGAGAAAATGTAAATTGCCTCTTCATATAAATATCCATTTGCTAAAAAGTAAGTATAGTATTTGTTGTAAAATCACCTGACTGATTTTACATAAAGTTTAGTTTTGCTGTCTTTTTGTAATATGCTGTGCTTCGTGAAGGTTCTTTCACTGGGAACCATTTTGACAAACAATGTTGTTGAGTTAGGCTGAAAGGAGAAATCTGAATCTTGCAAAATTATAGTTTAGTTAAATGTTTTTGTAAGTATTTTGGAGATGTTTTGATTTTCATATTAATCCTTATACCAGAGTTGAGTGTTCCATTCTTTTACCGTAAGAAAGTTTTGGGCTTTTTTGTGGATTGTCCTGTGATTATTATTGGTTATCCTTCAACTCTGAGTACCGATATTACTATATAAAATTTGAATAGTTAAGTCTATTGCCAATTCAAAGAGTCTAGTCTGTTTCATTTTACTATCTCAGATCCTTAACCAAAACACTTTTGAAAATTTTAAGAACCTTTGGAGTTTGACTTCTCTTTTTCCTTTTTCAACACACTAAATCTGTTTTTTAATAAATATAGTGAAGTGGCTGAAGATTAGTCCTAAGTCAAAGATGATACTATATTTTGCCATTGAAATTTGATTAGTTTTTATAATGTGTCTTGACACTTTACAATTATAAGGAAAACCGACAATATCTAATATAGTGTGAAAACATCCACAAATGTGATTTTGTTTATGCAAAAAGATAAAACTGTTTTGAAGCAAAAACTTTTATTATTTGTTGGTTTTTTATTAGTTAGAATTAACCATTGGAAAAATCACACCGTAAGGTATTTTTCCTCAGGAAGAACATTTAGTTGTAAATACACTGCTGTAACTGTCCTTTGTAGAGTTGCTCTCTATTATAACATTTCTTATCAGGTTTATATGTAGAACACCATTTCCCTAAAGGGAGTTCCTATTCTATCACTTCTGAATTTAAACTCTCTAAGCACATTTTGTATGAGAGAGAGAATTTTGCACAAAGTACATGCCTGGTTGCCATTTAAAGATCCTAACAGATGTGCCTAATTTTCAGAATGTAGCAAAGTTGTGATTCTGAATTGAGCTGGAAGGAATTAAATGTGTGTTGGCTATATGCAGTAAGACTATACAGACAGTCTAAAATTGATACCATGTTTATAGCCAAAAGCCTGTTTTATAATTTTGCATTCTGAAAGTATAATATGTAAAATGGTTTACTTTGACTAGTAATTATTGTACGGCCGGAAAGAAAATTGGAAGCACTCCAACAGAACAGAAAACAACTATTTCTCTCAAAATTAAAAGGAAGTGATGGCCAAGTTTTAGAAAAGAACTGGCTCTTTATACTAAACTTAAAGTTCAGAATTTCATTTTATATAGTTATTCAATCATGGAACTTCAGGGTTCCTTTTAAAAATTTATCAAATTTAATGAAACTGTAAGTAATACACTGATACTATGAAGCTCTTTGGAACATTAAAGAATAAAATTTCTATATGTGCTGTATGGAATATATATACCATTTATTACATAAATAGCAAGTTGCAGAACAAAACATCCCACTTGCATAAAAAAAGAAAGTATGTGTTTGTGTGCATGCAATTGTATATTGCCTAAAAATTTTCTGCTACTGTTAAGATACCAGTGGTTATAGTTTAGAGAGTAGTACTGGGAAATGGGACATAAGGTGGGGCAGGAACTTGTACTTTTTCCCTTTAAACACTCATATGTATTTGTGATTTTTGCCAACGTATTTTTTGGATTTTAATATCTGGTTCTTGTTTACCTATTTAGGTCATGAGACGTGTGTAGAACTTCTCTTAGAACAGGAAGTTTTCCAGAAAATGGAAGGAAATGCTTTCAGTCCATTGCATTGTGCTGTGTAAGTAAAACCAAAATAAATCAGATGTGGTTTGAGTGTTTTAAGAAATACACCATTGCTTGTGAGAGTGATCACCTTGTTACCTTATACAGGATAAATGACAATGAAGGTGCTGCTGAGATGTTAATTGACACATTAGGTGCCAGCATCGTGAATGCCACAGATTCAAAAGGAAGGTAAGAATTCAACTATGTAGGAAATAGTTTTGCTTTCATAGGATTTTTTTTTTTTTTTGACCTGTAAGGGGGATTGCAACCCTCGGCATGGTGTGGTCTGCACCACACTCAGCCAGTGAGCGCACCGGCCATCCCCTATATAGGATCCGAACCTGCAGCCTCGGCACTACCAGTGCTGCCCTCTCTCGAGTGAGCCACGGGGCCGGCCCGGAAAAAATTTTAACTGCTAGCCTAGTGTGTGAGAGTTTATAGAGAACCTATTATTAGTTGAAGGTTAATTTTTTGTATTTGCAAATATAAATTATTAAAAATTTAAAATTATTTCTACATTATAAAGGTTTTTAGCCAGTCTTCCTTTTTTTTTTTTTTGTCTTTTTTGTGACCGGGAAGGGGATCGCAACAACCCTTGGTGTGGTGTCACCCACACCGCGCTCAGCCAGTGAGTGCACCGGCCATTCCTATATAGGATCCGAACCCGTGGCGGGAGCGTCGCTGCGCTCCCAGTGCCGCACTCTCCCGAGTGCGCCACAGGCTCAGCCCCCAGTCTTCCTTTTTTAAAAATTATTTTAAAATGCAAAGATTTCCACCTTTTTTTAAAGAAATATGTTTGTTACCTAAAGATCATTTGTTTATAAAAGTTGTCCAAATAGGAATAAAGGCCAGAAGACAGTCCAGCACTTGTAATAAGTGTATTTGGGTCAGGATTTTTTTCTTTCAAAATTTCCTTTAGGGGTGGCTAGCTAGCTCACTTGGTGCTAAGAACACCAAGGTCAAGAGTTCGGATCCCCCTACTGGCCAGCTGTCAAAAAAAATAAGTTCAAAATTTTCTTTAATGTTGTAATGTTATTTTAGCAGTTTTATAACTTATCCTTATTTTATACTAGTTCTAGTTTAATTAAGGCCTTTTAAATTATCAAAAGTACAAATATCTTTGGTAGAAATGATTAAGCTCGGGCCGGCCCGGTGGCGCACTGGATAGTGCGCCGCTTGGGAAGCGCGGCGGTGCTCCCGCCCGAGGGTTCGGATCCCACATACAGACTGGTTCCCGCTCACTGGCTGAGCGAGGCGCGGGAGCAACACCGAGGGTTGCGATCCTGTTGCCGGTCCCCGGTCCGGTACGGGGCAACACTGAGGGTTGCAATCCGTTGCCGGACACGGAAAAAGACAAAAAGACAAAAAAAAAAAAAGAAATGATTAAGCTCCATTAAGCCTATTTGTATTCAGGCAGTGCTTTTATAGCCTAATATGTAAACCATTGAAGATTTCTTGTCCTAATTTAAGGAATTTTTTTCCCCAGTGTATATAACATTTAGGTTTAGTTATGTATTTCATTTTCTCTCTACTGCAGAACAGCTCTCCATGCAGCCGCCTTCACAGACCATGTAGAGTGTTTACAGCTGCTGCTTAGCCATAATGCTCAAGTTAATTCTGTGGACTCCTCTGGGAAAACACCTCTTATGATGGCCGCAGAAAACGGACAAACAAATACAGTTGGTAAAAAAAACTGTTGAAGGGTTTTATTCTTCTAAGTATGTATAACTTAGATCCCAAGCCTTCTGACTTTCACTAGTTCTCTCACCACTCCTGAGATTTAAAACCTTTTACGTGCTTGCAACCCACATTTTTATTTAGGGACACAGTGTTTTAATTTGCTCTTACTGATTAAAGAGTTTGCTTTAACAAGGCAGTGTATCATAGTGGTTAAGAACACTGGCTCTGGAGTCAGATTGCCTAGATGTGAGTCCTAGATTTCCCAGCTAAGTGACCTTCTGCCTCAGTTTTTTCATTTATGAAATGAGAAAAATAATAGTTCGTACTTTGTAGGGTTGTTGGGGGGGGTTAAATAAATTACCATAAATCCAGAGCACATAAAACAGTATTTGAAATTTAGTAAACACTCACAAAATTTTAATTGCTGTTGATAGTGTCTGTGATTTACACAACAGTATAACAGTATAATTATCAGACAATTATATGATAATATAGTATATTACAATATTTTTCATGTACTTAAATTTTTGTGAGAGGGTTTTTTTTTTTTTTTTTTTTTTTTTTTTTTTTTTTTTTT
>NW_007727827.1:114258-115662 GCF_000696425.1 Galeopterus variegatus | reverse complement strand
AAATTTTTGTGAGGGGTTTTTTTTTTTTTTTTTTTTGCTTTATATCTTCATTTCTCTACAGTGAGTTATCGGTAATCTAAGAAACATGTTCATAAACATAAGAATTGATGCACTTTTTCCTCCCAGAGATGCTGGTTAGCAGTGCTAGTGCAGATCTGACTTTACAAGATAGCAGTAAAAACACCGCCCTCCATTTGGCTTGCAGCAAGGTATGTACACATGTTAAGGACATGTTTTCAACACAGTGGCATTAAAAGTTTCTCTGCTTCACTAAAATCAACAGAAGTAGGGACCAAACCTTTCCAGTAATCACTGGCATCGGGTTTCTTGAATAAAAATAATGACTTATTAAGGCTCTGTGGTGTATGAAAATCTCTAGTAAGCCAAGTAAGTTTTGGAGCACAAGCCTAAATAGAATTATCGTCTTTTTTAAATCTTAATTCTTCTTTTCCTCTCCACCTAACCCATTCCCACACACATTTGGGAAAATATTTTAAGGCATTAGCCAGGAAAATTCGTGGCATAGGTATGGTGTTATACATAATTTATGGGCTAGGATTGGAGATTTTTGGGTATATAAATTTATCTTTAAATGTGCTAAGTTTTTAAGGGTTATTTGCCACAATTTTAGGGTCATGAAACCAGTGCCTTGTTAATACTGGAAAAGATAACAGATAGAAACCTCATCAATGCAACCAACGCAGCCCTGCAAACGTAAGTACTTTCAGTGTCTAGTGTAAACTTTGTGACCTATAGTTATAGAAATGATAAATGGATTTTTTTTTTTAACACGTGACCTTTGGAATAGGTCTCATTAGTCACAGAAGCAATTTAAATAGTGATAGCAATTTAAACAGCTTTTACACCTGACAAAACTCATTTCTAAAATTATCACAATTAAAAGGCAAATTACCAAAAAAGCTTTTGAACTGAAACTTTATTAGAACATTAACAGTAATGTATTTTTTTCAATCCATTTACCCACATAATTTTCTGAAGGAAAGTGGTTACTTTTATGTGTATTTTATGGAAATCAACTGTAGTAGTATGTTATTTGACACTAGCAGTAAGTGAGGTCAGAAGCTTTATATGTGTCTGTAAGCTAAAGAGACTTCAGAAAAAATCAAGTTCCTAATAATATGAGCAACCAGCCTCCAGATTGGCTGACAGAGGTCTTAGATTGGTGTCTCCCATTGTCCTCTCCCAACTTTTATTTGCTATTTTACCCTGAGACTTGATAAAGAGAAAAATCTTAGAATACTGGTTCCCATTCTGGGGTCATTCAGATCCATTGACGGTCCAAAAATTAGTCACGGCTTGTAAGCTGTTTTCAAAGCCTATTGGAATTTGTGCTACTGCAATTTACAGTTTTTATCATATATTCTTTTTTTTTTTTTTTTTTTT
>NW_007727827.1:66517-113582 GCF_000696425.1 Galeopterus variegatus | reverse complement strand
TTTTTTCCTTTTTGTCTTTTTTCGTGACCGGCAACGGATCGCAACCCTCAGTGTTGCGCCCGCACCTCGCTCAGCCAGTGAGCGGCCGGTCTGTATGTGGGATCCGAACCCTCGGCGGGAGCGCCACCGCACTTCCCAAGCGGCGCACTGTAGCAGTGCGCCACCGGGCCAGCCCAGTAAAATATTTTTAAACATTGATTCTTAGAAGGAAAGTAAGGATTTGGTGAAGGTGGGAACCTGCTGGGGGAGCCCATGACTAATTTTATATGCATTGACAAGGTGTGACAGTGCACTGCACAGAGGTTCTGCTGTTCCCACCCCCATCTTTATTATTGTCAGGATTAGGTACCTCAAGTTTGTATCTCTGGGTCTTCACAACTTAGGGGAAATGCTCTTTGACAGCCAGGTGTGTATGTGTATTTGCGTGTACATGCACATACATGTACTTGTATAATTTTTTCCCCTAGACCTCTGCATGTTGCTGCCCGAAATGGGCTAACAATGGTGGTTCAGGAACTTTTGGGGAAAGGAGCAAGTGTGCTTGCTGTAGATGAAAATGGTAAGTAGATTCTGTATTCTCTTCCCTTAATCTATATCTACTAAAAACTTTTATCTTTTGATGATCCATATTTGAAGAAAAATAAACTTGGATTTTTTTTTTTTTGGTCAAAGAGGAGAGCTGAAATTAATATTGAATAATACTTACTTTGTGGCAAAGGAATAAGGGCAAGAGAAACAGGAAAAGTCCATCCAACAGATGAACTTCTGATTTCACATATCATCTATTAAACCAAGTTAGTGTTTACTACTTATACTTAACACTGTTGTTCATCTTAGTAGCCAAAGACTTTATACTTTCAACAAACATTTATCAAGGTCCTACTTCAGTGCCATATTCTTATCTAAAGCCAATCCTTCCACTCATGCCCTAAATCCTGTCCCCTTTTGCTTACTTGAAAATAGCACTTTAACAATTCCCTTTTGTGTTTTGCAATAACAATTTTTTGCTCTTTCCTAGATCATTCCCCTCACTATATAAACATTAGTTCTCTCATTTAAAAAAGAAAATCTTCTATTAATCCCACTACTCCTGCCACCAGCTACTGCCATATTTCTCTGTTCCCCTTTGCAGCAAAACTATTCAAGAATTGACGCCCTTCCTGTCCCCAACTGTTCTCCTCTCTCATTCTTTCATTTTCTCATTCTCTCTTAAATCCAGTACAGTCAGGCCTTTGCTCCACCGTCCTGCAAAATTGTCCTCATCATGATGACAGTGACCTCCACAATGTTAAGAATCAATTCTTCGTTCTCATTTCTTAGTTCTCATTTTACTTGTCTTTCAGGACCCCACACTTTCTTGCTTTTCCTCCTACATTACTAATTATTCCTTCTCAATTGCTCTTACACAACACTCCTTCTTATCCCCAATTAATATTGGAGGGATCTAGGACTTAGTCCTTGGTTTTTTGTTTTGTGGGGGTTTTTTTGTTTTGGTTTGGTTTTGGGGGTTTTTTGGTTTTTGGGGTTTTTTTCCTTTCCTTATCTATGTTGACTCCCTAGGTGATTTCGTCTAGTCCCTTAGTTCTGAATAATACTTATATGCTGAGAATTCTCAAATTTATATCTCCAGCCCAGACACATCACGATCTCTGTATTTAAACATCCAGCTGCCTAATTGACCACACCACATTGTGTAATAAACAGCTCAAGTCTAACATGTCCAGAACTGAACTATTGATCCCTTTTCTCCTCTCCACCACCAAACCTGCTCTCCCCACGGTCATCCTGACCTCAGTTGAAGACAATTCCTATCCTTATAGCTGCTCAGGGCAAAGACCTTAGAGTCATCCATGATTCCTCTCTCTCATACCCAATGTATAGTCCGTTAGCATATACTATTGATTCTACCTCTAAAGAATATCCAAAATATGCCCACTTTTTTTTTTCTACTGTTACAACTCTGGCCTGGGTCCTTTGGAAAATATATGAGAAGATGTTAACTCCTTTGAATTTCAGTTCACCAGTAGTTCTTATAGTAACCTACAAGTCTCTATGTGATCTGTCTCCAACCCGTTACCTTTCTGACCTCATTTCCTACACTTCTCTCATCTCTTACCTCATTCTGCCATGCCAGCTCCTCCACAGCAGGGTTGTACTTGCATTATGAACTTTGTTCTGGCTGTTTCCTCTTCCTAGGATACTCTGTCCGCAAGCATTCTCTGACTAAATCCTTCACTTGATTTAAATCTTAGCTCAAATTTCATCTTCTCAGTGAAACCTTTCCTGACTATCCTGTTGTGCTGCAACTTGCTACATACCCATCACAGCACTTACAGTTTGTGTTAACCTGCTCCACTCTTTCCTCTTTCTTTTTTCTGTAAAGCTTATCTTCTAATATATTACATATAATTTACTTTTTTATTATGTTGATTGTGCGTCTCCCCCACTAGAATGAATATAAGCTCCACAAGAGCAGTGAATCTTTGTCAGTTGTGTTCACTGATGTATTCTAAGTTCTTAGAAGAGTGCCTGGACATTGTGGGGCTCAGTGAGTATTTGTTGCATGAGTGATTATGCCAAGCACTGTGCTAAGTTCTAAGGATGCAGTGTAAAATAAGACAGTCTACTCCTTTGAATGGAGACAAGAGTGTACACAGACTGTTGCAATGCACTTGAAATAGTTTAATTGGAGTAAACCCAGAGCTATGAGAGCACATAAGAGGATCTTCAAACCCTTTCTGGCAGGATCAAAAAATGCATCCAAAAAAGTGACTTTTAAACCAAAATCCAAAGGACAAGTAGAAAGTGGGGAGGGAAATTTCTAAGCAGAAAGAGTGGCATGTTAAGAGATATAACTCCATAAAGGAGAGAGGAGCCTGTTTTTAGTTGTATTCTGATTAGAAGAAACATGCCTCTTTCCCCACACCCACTCTCATCCAAGCCATCATGGCCTGTCTGATAAGTTGCTCTTCCTGCCAGCAGCAGCAGATACCTTCAGATCTTCAGAACAACCCTTGAAAGAAGTGTGGGCAGTGAAGCACTCTCCTAGTTACTTTGAGCAAATTCGGTTTAATTGAAAATATGAACATTCTTCAGCCACTTCTGCCAAACTGAAGGGACATCAGTTGTTCCCTTTGGCCCTTGACAAAATGGGAACTTTATGAAGAGAGAAAAAAATTATTTTTTCTTTATCAAGGCTAATATAGTGTGGATGAAAGTAAACAGGAGAGCTGGAAACAGACAAATGCCCAATAGTTAAAATGTATAACTAAACCATGGTATAATCACATGATGAAATACTGTATAACAATGAAAATGAACTGACTACATTTACGTACAACAACAGTGATAAATTTCACACATAATCTTAAGCAAAGAAGCCAGATATAAGATAATATACTATACGATCCCATTTTAGCTTCAGAAGAAAATGTCAAAACTAATCTGTAGTATAATCTGTAGTCATCACAAGTAGAGAGGAAAGAAAGAAAATGATCGCCACGTAAGTCAGGATAGTGGTTACCATTGCAGAAGAGGAAAGGGGTAGTGATTGGGTAGAGGATACGAGGGGTTTCTGGTATTCTGGTGTGTTCTCTTTCTTGACCTGGATGGTGGATATATGAATGTTTGTATTGTGATAAATCACAAATGTGACTTTTTTTATAAATGTATACATTAGTGTGTGTGAAGGCTAAAACATGATTAATGTGGTAATAGGGAAAACAGTGTCTAGATGTACAACAACAAATGAAGCTATAGACTAAAACTTTAAGACATTTGCTGCTCAGGAATACCTGTTGGCTTCGTGTGGCTTAAAATAATAAGCGTGAACTACTTTAAAGTTCCATATGGTATAATTTGAAACTTGGCATCACACTGTGTGTTCTTACCATCTTCTCTCCCACTCCATCCTCAAGCCGGGGTCTTATAACAACGAGGTACCAAATGTTTCCTCCTCCGTTTGCTTTATTGATACTTTGTGGGGCCTTATGCCTAAGGTCAGTTTTCTTTCGCTAAAAAAATAATTGTTAAATATTTGTCTTGACTTAGGAGTTTTTAAAGTTTAGTTTATCTGCTGTTTTTCTTCAATGGACTATGACTCCAAGAGAAAAGTTAAATTGACAACCAAGTATCATTCATTTAACACGTATCTTGAGCACCTGCTCAGGGCCTCATTCATGCATCTGTACACATTTAGATTTCTCGGCATGTAAAGGCTTACTTACATAAGTATGAATTAACAGTAAGTCTCAACCATTCTGAAGGAAAATATCAATCTATATATTTTTTCTTATTTTAGCCCAGTATCTTATATGAATTCAGATGGATATGGATAAGTTGTAGGATCTTGGGGAAATGGTCCATCTCTGGGCCCCAGTTTCCTCTTGTTATCTAGTCTGTAAGTTCTTCTTCTTCTACCCTAGATTTCTATGGCTTTTTTCTCTACTTATTGGAAAGTTGTGAATCATTCTGGTTAAAACAATTTATTTTAAACCAACTAATTTAAAATATGTCTAAAGTTGAAGGCCTTTAGGCTTATTATCTCATATGTACTGGTATGAGTCTCAGGATGTTTAATTTTTTAATTTTATCTTTAACTCTAGGCTACACCCCAGCTTTGGCCTGTGCTCCCAATAAGGATGTGGCTGATTGCCTGGCTCTCATTTTGGCCACCATGATGCCTGTCTCATCAAGTAGCCCTTTATCATCCCTGACATTCAATGCCATTAACCGTTATACCAACACCTCAAAAACAGTCAGCTTTGAAGCCTTGCCCATCATGAGGAATGAACCTAGTTCTTACTGCAGTTTCAACAACATTGGCGGGGAACAGGAGTACTTATACACCGATGTAGACGAGCTTAACGACTCCGATTCTGAGACCTACTGAGAGGTTGAGCTGAAGGTCTAAGGAGGGAGTTCTGACAATAAAGCTTCAAACTGTGCTTTTTCAGGAAAAAGGCACTTTCATATTCACGTACAGATTCAGCCTTAGAGGAAAGATCGCCCAGTGAGCGAATGTAAGAGATGTGATGACATTAGGAAGAAGAGTTTTAAAGGCAAGTTTTGCAAAAGGAACTTCTAGAATCTTGAAATAGACTTGACCAGAGGAAAACAAATTGATGTCAAATTGCCTTGCGGGATTATTTAATTTGGTTTTGCAGTGCCAGTAATAATTTGGAACACTGTGCACCCTAACCTGCTTACACAAGCAACACTGTTGTAAAAGAAGAGATAAAGACACTTGATTTAAATTTTATCAATAAAATTACAACTAAATTAAAGGCAATAAAAGTTTGGTACAGTAGGCATTATGTGCACAGCAAATCGCCAGAGGACCAAATAACTTAAAGGTTTTTTAATAGAATGCCGTTTTGTGGAAACTGGAGTAGGTGAAATGCAACATTATCTAAACCAAACTTTAATATTTCTGAAAATGAAGCTGAGATTTGGCTTTAAATGTTAATTTTTTTAAAGAAAACATCTGAAAGCCTTCCAATAGTATTAAACCATGAGAGAAAGTAAACGTATTTTTACATTTTTTCTTTTACATAAAAATTTTAAAATTTCAATTTTTATAATATTTAGGATTGAAAACCAGCTGACTGGGTGCAGTATGGGTGAAAGTACTTGTGACGTAGACATGAGATGGATTGGGGTCGGGTTGTTGCCTAGTTTTGAATGGTTTGGGTTTAAAATTAAACTATTTTTGTTTAAAAATGTAAAGACTTTCCTAGGAAAAAAAATTCATTAAATCAAAAAGTAGATTATTTCACCCTATTGCAGCTAAATGGTCCTGGAGAATGGAATTTGCAACCTCACTACTTTGGATGGTACACTGTCATCCCTGTGTTACATTTGTGCCTCCGCAATGGGTTGGGGAATTTTTCTTGAGATTTTAAAAAGTAAAGAATCAGAAGGAAAAAGTCCCTTGCTGTTCATAAGTTAAACATCAAGTCTCTTGGAAGGCATTTCTTTATTGGGCTAGGTTTAAAATACTAAAGCCTTTAGGTCCTGTTCAGATTTAAAGTAGCATGTTTATAACCTGTTACCTTTTGGAGAGAGAAGCAATTGCCTGCCAAATTGATGACTACCTTTCAAATAACAACAACAAAAAAGGCTGACATTTAGGCTTTTAAATAACAATTGATGTGTTTCTGCTTTTACTGTAACTGTCACTTTCCCAATGAAAATGATTTCACATTTGTAGGGGGTCTTACAGGTCTGGATAAAGTTCCATAAATTGCAACAAAATGATACCCAATTTCATTTGATCCCTTTTGTATTGTGAAACTGGAAACTTTATGACATTGTAAATTATCAGCTGGTTTTTCTGAATATAAAGTGTGAAAACACAGAACAGTATTTTGATCTATTTGATAATTTTGTGGGTTTTTTGAATTAATGAGCATGTACATAGAAATAGTGACTGCTTGAATACTGTATTTACTTGCACTCTTTCAGTACATCAAGATTCCTGTATATTTTAGAGTATAATAAAAGAGATGTGAGTTGTATTTAATGAATAATGTATTTGTATCTGCATATTATCTAAAAAAATCTATAAAGTTTCTAGGGCATTGACTACTAGATTTTAAGCATTTTTTCTAAAATATTTACAAAAATTATAGAAGTAATCCTCCATCTTTTCTTTATAATATAAAGAAGTCATAATAAACCCTTCCTAATTATTAATGGTAGGAAGGTGAATATGCATTTTAAAGACAGTGGACTACATTTTCTATTGTACCTTTAAAAAAAAAAATTCAAATGGATTCTGAAAGTATACGTATGTGTGCTTTTCTCTTTCCTTTTAGGAATTCTCCTCTGAATTCCCTGAGGGAATTTTGTAGAATCTCAGAATTGAAAGAGACCTGAGGTTCATCTAGTCTAACCTCTTAACAAATACAGGAGTCCCTTCTATAAGGGTGATCTTTCCACCTTGAACACTTCCAGTGACTCTACCTCACCAAGCAGTCCATTCAGTTGTTGAGCAGCTCTTAACTGTTAGGTCTTCCTTAGATGCTGTTGAAGCCTCCTTCCTGCTAACTTCTGTCCTTGGTCGCAGGTCTGTCCTCCAAGAAGAAAACCCTGAGAATGTTGAAAGGATGAATCTCGTACTCTCTGCCATGTCTTCTTTACAGGCTGTTTGACTCCTCTGCTGAACTGATTTCCAGACGAACTCATTAGACACACTATTAGATTTACCACATCTAATGAAATCCAAGGTGTAGTTATAAAGTAACAAGCTGTTTTTAATTTATCCTCATACATACCAGAACTTAACTCCTGCATCACTTATATATATACGATGCTATTACTGAAAACATTTGTGAAGTAGTTCTTTCAATTGCCAACCCAATAGGAAAACTTCCATCGCTTTGTAATTGCATCTGTGACAGTCTGTCCCCCAGCTTGATCAACCACTTCCTTTGGTCCGCACCCAATGATGGGAAATCCCAAAGTACTGTCCCAAATAGTATTTGAACACCAGTATTGTTGGAACAAGTACGTGGACTTATTGAATGAACAAACACAGCACCACAGTAAGTTCCTTTATAGTTACACCTTGTATGTTCAAAGCATTCAGGCCCTGTTCTGTAGTGTTTTTATCTTCAAACAGAATAGAAAAGCCTGTTTGCTTTAACTTCTGCATGAAAGATGACATCTGATGTGTATTATAATGATACCAGCTTCTGCTCTAGAACTACTTGGGGGGAATGGTGGCAATAGCAAATGACCTCCTTTAACAAGACACTCAACTCAAACAGTGCCATTTTAGTTCAGGAGATCTCTAAGTGTAGCTGTAAATTTGGGGTTTAATTTGGCTTACATTGGACCTTTTAAATGAAATAAAGTTTTTTTATGCAATAAATCAAATGTTGTTCTTTTTTACATGGCAAATTTCCCTTATTTTAAAATGTCTAATTAGTGTTCACTTATGAAAAATTTTTACCTTTCTTTAAAAACTTAATGACTTTTCAGTAAAGCTGTTTGAGACTTTAGATGAACCTATCTATATGGGCTTCCCAAAATATATTTATTGAACAAGTATTGCTTGCCTCCTGTGTACTTGGATGTGAGAATGGGCAGAAACCTCAGAAATTGTAGTCTTGTCCTTTAGGAGCTTACACTTTCATCATGGAAAGGTACGAGAAGAAAGTAATAAAAGTGCAATTGAGGCAGAGATGAATCACTAAAGAACAAGATCATGTTGGGAGGGAAGATCAGAACAGGCTTTATGGAAGAGGTGGTGCTAAGGCTGAACACTGAGGAACAAATATGATTTAATTAGGTAGAGAGGGAGCAAATGATATCCTAGTGAGAAAAACAAAAAACCACAGCAGTTCTTAAAAGTGGTTGATGGAAGGGCAGTTTGGGATAGAGTGGATATCAGCACTTACCATTCCTGAGCATAAAAAGATCATGAAAACATGCAAAAGAGCTAATTATAGATATGAGAGTGCTTCAAAAAGTTCATGGAAAATGGAATTAAAAGAATAGTCTTTCCATGAACCTTTTGAAGACCCCGTGCACGTACAGAGATTAGAAAACACAAGTGAGAATAGATGTAAATAGGTCATTGGAGCGGCAAGTAAAGAGGGCTTTAATAACCTGTCTCAAAATCATCTGTATGCAGGTAATAGTAGAGAATGCCTATACAGTGTTTATCATGTACCAGGCAAGGTTGTAAGTGCTTGAAATACATTATCTCTTAATCCACACAACTGTCCTATGAGGTAGGTGCTATGAATAGCACCATTTAACATGAGGAAAGAGACAGATGAAGTAACCACCCAAGGTCACCTGGCTGGTAATTCGTGAAGACTAGATTCAGATCCAGGCAGTCATTTCCAGAGTCAGTGCTCTTAACCCCCCAATGACCTCTAACATGCTTTCTGGTCCTTGCTGAAATTCTTGATTTTGAAGGTGGGACACACACTTGACTACTAAATTATGTAGGTTGCCTTCAGTTTTATTCTCCTAGGTCACTGTTTTTAGAAAAAAAATATAAATCTGACTGTAACAGATGTTTATTGGACACATCCTATGTGACAGGAACTGTGCTAGTCTCTGGGCATACAGTAGTAAAAGAGGAGGTAACATAATTTGCCCTCATGATGGAATGGATCCTAAAGAGTGACATCTGCTATGTTTCAGTTGCTATTGCTGCTTAACCACCCCAAATCTCAATTGCTTAAAATAATCTTTGCTCATGCCTTTGCAGGTTAGCTGACATAGGTTTATCTGGGTGACTTTGCTTCAAGATGGGACTCTGGCTGGGTTTGGCTGTATGCTGTGAGTTGGGCTCTGGTCTGCTCCATCTGTGTTCATCCTTGGGCCTGGGCTGAAATACAAAAGTTATGCAAAAGTTCTCACAGTGATGGTAAGAGCACAAGAAGGCAAGCCTGTCCACACAAACATAGTTTGTACCTTCATGTGTATTACATTTGGTAACACTCCACTGGCCGTAGCAAGTCATGTGGTCAAGTCCAACCTCAATGGGATGGGGCAGTATTCTCTGCCAACTGGGGGAGGATAATTTGAGTTCAGTTTCCACAATTCACTTATCCCCCAAAATGATGAGCCAATCAGTTCGTCACTTAATTTTTCCATGGGTTTGCTTGGTTGGTAGTCTTTCTTTTATGACTGTTTCTTCCTTTTTTGTGGTACTCTTCTAGTGTGGGTGGTCCAGATGTAAAACTGGGTAGCAAAAATGTACTTTGAGTTAGAAAATTCTTCCTTGGCAGTGCAGGACTGACTGGTTGATTGCTGGATCTGCTCTTTTCCAAGGTAAAGAACCAACCTCTTGTCTACCTCAATCTCCAGAAGAATGTAGCCCTAGTCTCCTCTGGTGTCTTACTTTGCCCATCCCTTCCAAAGCATATCCCAATCTAAAGGAAGATAGAAACTAAGGCTTGGCTAGTGACTACTTTTAAGACTGCCCCCCCCCCCCGCCAAAATATATAAAGCTCTTCACTCTAGATCAGTTCTCCATCTCTCCCTCTCTAGCACTTATATAAATCTCTATCTCTCTGCTTCCTTCCTTTTTGTGTTATTTTCATTTCCTTATGGTTATCTCCTCTTCCCTTTGTGATTCTTATCTGTCTTCTGCCTTAATTAGAATTGAAATACAGGCTGAAGTATTTTCAGTTGTAAAAACAGTAATTTAATCTTAATGTAGTTCTTCTTCACCCTTCTCTAAACTCTAAGAAATACCAAATTTTCATCTTTAAAGCCTATTTATCCATTGAGCAAACATTTCTTGATTACATACTCTGTAGAAGGCACTGTTTTTAATACTTGGGGTACACTGGAGATACAACAATGAACCAGATAAAGTCATTGCCCTTGGGAAACTTACACTTTAGTCAGGGATATGAACAAGAAAAATATCAGATGATTACTCTGCACAGAAAGATTTGAGAGAGTAACTTGATAGGTACTGGAGTTCTGGTGTTTGGGGGAGGTCCTTGAGGATAAAAGGATTCATTGCCCATTTATGCACTAGGAGATTACACAAACACATTTCTGATGTGCCATATGACTTCTTAGTAAGTGAAAGAATTTTGAAGTGACAAACTAATAAAAGCAGGAAAGGATAGATACAGATGGTGAGATAATCCACAAAAGCGAACTTGAAGATTTTGCTCAGTGAGGTTTACCCAAAAGCATGTCATAAATTAACCCAAGGATCATTTGTCCTTTGAATAGAGAAGGGACTGGGTTTATTGAAGATGAGCCCTTTTTGAATGCCTGCTGCCTTTGTGGCATCTAACTTGCTTCACTTCAAGCTAGAAACAAAGATGGCACAATACTTGGTGTTGGACAGGGTAGCACTAAGCTCTAAAACATGGGCTTTATGCTAATGAGATGGCCAGTAAAAAAAACGGGAAGTTGGTTCATTTCTGGTACCCAAAGTAACAGCAGTACTGTGAGTAACATTGGTTCAGATCTAGTGGGAACAAACAAAATGCATACAGGTGCTCCTCAACTTAGAATGGGACCACATTCCAGTAAACCCCATGTTGAATCAAAAATATCACAAGTCAAAATGCATTTTAATACCCCCAATGAGCCCACTGTAAAGTCAAGAAATCATAAGTCAGGGACCATTCTATACTGATAATCTTACACTTCACTTCCTGCTTCTTGTGTAACCTGGTATGAGCCCTCATTTCTGTCACAAAAGTAGCAAGACTCAGCATGCATAAGAGAAAAGTTACTTGTGGTTCTGATGTTTAAGCCTCAGGACACTAAGAAATACCGAAATCCAAGAGAATGTGAATCAAAATTCATGAAAAGGGGGCTTCTGGAGGAGAGCTTTGTCTCTTCTTGTGGCTGAATAGCCAGTGAGTGTATGGAGGGATTTGGGAATAGAGGCCATCAGTCGCCTGCAGTTCAGTGACTAAGAGGAATAGAACCTGAGATGCTATAAATGGTCAAAAAACTTTTGCCAAATGCTGTGTTGGTGAAAATGACTAAGAACCTCTGAAAATTTAAATCTCCATAAAAGCGATGATAAAACTAGCAAGATTTGTCAGGATCAGCTGTCACAGATGTCTGGAAATTAAAGGCTGTCAGCAACCTCGGGATCATTTATTTAAGAAGAACTGCTGAATCTCTGTAAGAACAGCAACCTTCCTAACATTTTAACCAGCACTTGTTGCATGCCTCACCCTACAGTTCTGTAGTAACCTTGAAAACTAACAGCCCATGGGGCCGGCCGGTGGCGCACTGCTACAGTGCGCCGCTTGGAAGCGCAGTGGCGCTCCCGCCAAGGGTTCGGATCCCACATACAGACCAGCCGCTCACTGGCTGAGCGAGGTGCGGGTGCAACACCGAGGGTTGCGATCCCGTTGCCGGTCACGAAAAAAGACAAAAAAGGAAAAAAAAAAAAAAGAAAACTAACAGCCCACATTCCTGGTACAGCCTAGCAGCCACCAGAGGGAACAAAACAAAGCTAGAGTTCTTTGAAAACCTTATTCTCAAAGAATTATGATTTGACCAATGTGCCTAACAACAGAGCATCAAAATAAAACTTAATGTCATTAACTAGCTGGATATAGTGGACATCTATAGACTACTACAGCAATAGCAAAATACACATTTGTCTCAAGCTCACCTGGAACATTCACCAAGGTAGACCACATTTTGGGCCCTAATACACACCTTAACAAATTTAAAGGTAGAAAGTATATAATATCTGCTCTTAGACCATGATGAAATTAAATTAGAAATTAGTAACAAAGATAGCTGGAAATACCCAAAATACTTGAAGATTAAACAACATACTTCTAAATAAAACATGAGTAATGAAATTGGAAGAGAAGTTGAAAAAATACTTGGAGCTAAATGAAAATGAAAAACAATTTATCAGAATTTGTGGGATGAAGCAAAAGCAGTGCCAAGAGGGAAATTCATAGCATTGAATGCGTATATTAGAAAAGAAGAAAGATTGGGGCCGGCCCGGTGGCGCACTGCTACAGTGCGCCGCTTGGGAAGCGCGGTGGCGCTCCCGCCGAGGGTTCGGATCCCACGTACAGACCGGTTCCCGCTCACTGGCTGAGCGAGGTGTGGGAGCAACACCGAGGGTTGCGATCCCGTTGCCGGTCCCGGTCCAGTGCGGGCGCGACACTGAGGGTTGCGATCCGTTGCCGGACACGAAAAAAGACAAAAAGGAAAAAAAAAAAAGAAAAGAAGAAAGATCTAAAATCAGTCACCTTAGTATCTGTCTTAGGAAACTAGAAAAAGAAGAGTAAGTTAAAGTAAGCAGAAGACAAGAAATAATAAAAATTAGAGTAGAATTTGGAAACAGTTTCAATTTAAAAAATCAATAAAACCAACAAGCCCATTCTTTGAAAAGATTGATAAAATCAGTAGAACTTAGTTAGCCAGGCTAACTAAGAAAAAAAAAAAAAGAAGACATAGCTAATATCAGAAATGAAACAGGTTGTCACTACAGAGCCCATGGATATTAAAACAATAGTAAAGGAATACTGTGAACAACTTTATGCCCACCAATTTGATAATCTAGATGAAACTGACCTTGGAAGACACAATCTGTCACTACCAATTCTCTACAATCTCTTCCATAAATAGAAGCACAAAGAACACTTCCTAACATTCTACAATGCCAACATCACTGTAAAACCAAAACCAGACAAAGATATTACAAGAAAACTAGGCAGTAATATCTCTCATGAAAATAGATGTAATAATCCTCAGCAAATCAAAATACTAGCAAACAGGGCCAGCCCGGTGGCGCACTGCTGCAGTGCGCTGCTTGGGAGTGCGGCGGCGCTCCCGCCGAGGGTTCGGATCCCACATCCAGACCGGTTCCCGCTCACTGGCTGAGCGAGGTGCGGACACAACGCCGAGGGTTGTGATCCCGTTGCCGGTCCCAGTCCAGTATGGGCGCGACACTGAGGGTTGTGATCCGTTGCCGGACATGAAAAAAGACAAAAAAAAAATACTAGCAAACAAAATCCAACAATGTAAAAATTATACACCATGACCAAGCAGGATTTATCTCTGGTTTGCAAGGCTGGTTCAACATTAAAATATCAAAGATATAATCCATCACATCAACAGGCTAAAGAAGAGAAATCACATGGTCATATCAATAGATGCAGAAGAAGCATTTGACAAAACTCAGCACCTGGTTATGATAAAAACTTGAAAAAGAATATCTACAAAAATCTTACAGCTAATAGTATACTTAATAGAACCTCAAAGCTTTCTCACTAAGATCAGAAAAAAGGCAGTCCGGCCAGCTGCAAAAAAAAAAAAAAAAAGGCAAGGATGTCCACTCTCACCACTTGCTATAGGTCAAATGTGTCCCCCAAAGGTTCATGTATTGGAAACTTAATACCTACTGTAAGTATTAAGAGGGTGGGAAATCCTATTGTATTTGAATGGTGGGGCCTTAAAGAGGTGATTGGATTGTGAGGAATGTGTCTTTGTGAATGTATTGATCCATTCATGGGGTAATGGTCATGGTCCTCATGGCTTTAAAAGGAGAGAGCTTAGCTCTCTCTTGCTCAGCCCATTTATCATGGGAGAGCCACCACCAAGAATAAGGCCCTCACCAGATGTGTTCTCTGGACTTTGGACTCCCCAGCCTCCAAAACTGTAAGAAATAAATTTTAATTTCTTTGTAAATTATTCAGTTTCAGGTATTCTATTATAAGCAACAGAAACAGACAAACACACTACTGCTTTTCAACACTACTGACAGCCCTAGCTAATGCATTTAAGACAATAAAAGGAAATAAAAGGCATACAGATTGGGAAGGAAGAGATAAAACTGTCTTTGTTCACAGATGATATGATCATCTATGCAGAAAATCCAAAAAACTCAAACTAGCAAGTGATTATAATAGGGTTACAGGATGCAAAGTTAATCCACAAGTCAATCACTTTCCTACATACCAGCAATGAATAGTGGAATTTGAAATTAAAAACACAGTACCACTTACATTATTAGCACACCCCAAATTGAAACACTTAGGTATGAATCTAAAAAAATATGTACAAGGTCTAATATGAGGTAAACTACAAAACCCTGATGAAAGAAATCATTAAAAAGTAAATAAATGGAGCAATCCTCCATAGCTAGGAAGACTCAATATTGTGAAGATGTCAGTTCTTCCCAATTCAATCTATAGATTCACTGCAATCTGAATCAAAATCCCAGCAAGTTATTTTGTAGATACCAACAAACTGATTCTAAAGTTTATATGGACAGGCAAAAGACCCAAGAATAGCCAACACAATATTGAAGAATAAAGTTGGAGAACTGGACCTTACCTGACTTAAACACATACTATAAAGCTACAGTAATCAAAAGAGTGTGGTATTGGCAAAAAATAGACAAACAGATCGATGGACCAGAATAGAAAGCCCAGAAATAGACCCACATAAATATAGTAAACTGACCTTTGTCAAAGAGCATAGGCAATACAATGTTTTTTCAACAAATGGTGCTAGAACAACTGAACATCCAAATGCAACAACAAAAAAGTAGACGCAAAATGTACACCTTTCACAAGAATGAACTCAAAATGGACCACAGACCTAAATGTAAAATGCAAAACTGTAAAACTCTTAGAAAATAACATAGAAGAAAATCAAGATGACCTTGGGTTTGGCAATAACTTTTTAGATACAACAACAAAGCCATGATCCATGAAAGAAAGAATTGATAAGCTGGACTTCAATAAAATTTAAAATTTCTGCTGTGAAAGACACCATCAGAGAATGAAAAGACAAGCCATGGACTGTAAGAAAATATTTGCAAAAGATATATCAGATAAAGGTCTGTTACAAAAAATATATGAAGAACTTCTTAAAAACACCTCACCAAAGATTTACAGATGACAAATAAACACATGAAAAGATGGTCCACATAATATTTCATCAGGAGGACACAAAATGAGATACCACTACACACCAATTAGAATGGTGAAATCTAGAACTCTGATGCCACCAAATGCTGTTGTGGATGTGGAGAATTGGGAACTCACTCATTGCTGGTAGTAATGCAGAATGGTTCAGCCACGTTGGAAAACAGTTCAGCAGTTTCTTACAAAACTAAACATACCTCCATGTGATCCAGCAATCAAGTTCCTTGGTATTTACCCAAAGGTATTAAAAACTTATGTCCCCACAAAAACCTGTACATGGATGTATATAGCAGTTTTATTCATAATTGCTAAAACTTGGAAGCACCCAAGATGCTCTTTGGTAGATGAATGGATAAATGAACGGTGGTACGTCCAGTCAATGGAGTCTATTATTCAGTACTATAAAGAAATGAGCTATCAAGACATGAAAAGACAGAAAACTTAAATGCATGTTACTGTACTGAGTGAAAAGACCAAAAGGCTATCTACTGTAAGATTTCAACTATATGACATCCTGGAAAAGGTAAAACTATGGAGACAGTAAAAAGATTAGTGGTTGCCGGGGCTCAGAGGAAAGGAGGAATGAATAGGCAGAGCACAGAGGATTTTTTAGGGCAACAAAACTATAACACTACAGGCAAAGATATCCATAATCTCATCACTAAGAGATGATAAAAAACACTAAAATTCTAAATTTTATAACTATGAATACAAGTCATATATATACATAGATTAGCTTTCTCTCTTTGGAATGCTACCTCTCCTTGATTGGCTGTTAAACTAATATATAGTATTTAAAATCCAACTTGAATAATAAAAATATATTAAAATGAAACAACTATAAAGTTATCTTTCCTATGAAAGAGCCCATTTTACCCTACCTAGGTAGAATTATTCACCTCTTCTTTGTTATTTTCTACATGCTTCTAATACTTTATTTAATTTATAAATAAATGTTTAATAAATAAAAGTTTTTAATTATTATTTCTTTTTTTTTTAAAGATGACCGGTAAGGGGATCTTAACCCTTGACTTGGTGTTGTCAGCACCACGCTCACCCAGTGAGCTAACCGGCCATCCCTATATGGGATCCGAACCCGTGGCCTTGGTGTTATCAGCACCACACTCTCCCGACTGAGCCACAGGCCGGTCCACAAGTCATATTTTTTAAGTGGGGTTTTATTCTATATCATACGTGTAACTTTTTTTTTTACTTATTAATGTCCATGTCAACACATTTCATAGAAATACGAAATAATAAATATAATAAATGCATATGTTACTTAGTGGCTTCCTAATGTTCCATTTTAAGACACTAGATATGTAGGCTATTATGTTTTATGTGGATTCAAGTTGTGGAAAAGCAGGGGTATAGTGTTCAGAAGTCAGATTAAAACGATATCTGGCGAGGGAATCAGAAGAGGGGAGGGTCAGTTTTCCTTTGTCAGAATTTAAATGGCAGTTCAGGTGAAGCACCTTTCCAAGTGACTGGGACGGTGTTCCCATGAGTGGGAGACGAGATGGAGGGAGAACATGGGCTCTGGAGCCAGACAACCCAGCAGGAATTCTGGCTCTGCCACCTCCCACATAGCTGGTAGGACAAACCTCTTAATTTCTCCCTGCTGCGATTTTCTTGTCAGTGAAAAAAGGACAATAACCTCGTAGGGGTGTGGTGGGAATTAAATGAGAAAACACATGAGAGATGCCAGGCACACAGTAAGCGCGTGGTAAGTGATAGCTGTTCTTATTCTTGCCTGGGTATTCTGTTGGTTCATGGGAAGGATTGAACGAGACTAATGAACAGCCCAGAATCTCAACTCTGCCACTTTCTGGCTGTATAACCTTTGGGCAAGAAACTTAACCTTCCTGAACCTCAGATGTCTTACCTATGAAATGAAAGTCATCCTTCTGATATGACAGGGTTTTTGGAGAATGAAAGGAAGACGCAACATAAGGACTTAGCACACTGCCTGGCATGGAAGCACTCCCAAAAGGCAGCTTAGAACTTGATTTTTTTTTTGGAGGCGGCGAGTATGGGGAACTGAACCCTGGATCTCGGTGTTAAAAGGCTGCGCTCTCACCAACTGAGCTAACTACTCAGAGCAAGAATTTTTTTTTTTTTTTTTTTGGCAGCAGCTGGCCGGCCAAAAGGCAGATTAGAAAGGAAAGCTTTGGTGCCATGACATTCTGGTCGCCAATCTACATGGTCTTCTTAGAGGGAATAGAAGTAGTCAAATTCATTAATGATAAGGAAAGGAATCAAAGATTGAAATATCAACTGTTAGTCTGGGTCCTCCAAGAAGCCAATGTCAAGACAGGATTAAATGTGCAAGAATTTTACTAGAGGAAGTTCCTGTGTAAAAGGAAATAGGGATGAGGGAGCCAGGGTGTCTGGGAAGCTGTCGAGCCACAATGCAGGTCTAACCCCAGTGAAGATCGAAATCAGAGGTGGCAGTATCCTGCCTGTCATGTGAGCCTAAGGAAGGTTTGACAAAGCCTTTGGGAGTCCTTGAGCCAAAGTAGGCCACTGACCTGGAGCACCCGCTTTCCCCGGAATGGGTCTGCCTTCGTGTCCCTGCCACACTCAGTCATTGATCAGAAGCAGCCTGTGAATGGCCTCATTGCAAGCACAGCAATGGATTTCAAACTGCAGCAGCCGGGACCCTGGGTCAATCAGTCACGCTTGCTAGAATAGGAGTGCGTGAGACACATCAACTTAACCCTGTTAGGGTTCTTGGTCCCATACAGCCCTGAAGATTCCCTCAATCTTTATAAATTTGATTCAAGCATTTACTGAGAATGCACAAGATGCTGGAACCTTGCTCAGCATCAGTCTCAGCTCTGGTGGAGTTTACCATCTGATGGACAACTAGACATGGGGACAAATACATATTGATTTATGGAAGGCAGCAGGGCTGTGTGGTCAAATTCATGGACTTTGGAGGCAGACAGGCCAACTTGTGTGATTGGGGGCAAATTACATAACCTCTCTGAGCTCTCATCAACTCTGTCAAATGTGGATGGGAGCACTCCATGGTCCTAATGTGGATTAGATGGGTTGATGCCCAGCAGTATTCAGTGGAAAAGGAGTGTCTTGAGTAAGTACTCAATAAACTATCCTAGAGGAATGCATTGAATACTGATTGGAGAGCAGTTAATTTTCCATGAAGAGTTTTGGGGAAGCTAAAGGAATGACATGGCATTTAAAGTGTGGCTTGACTGAAAGGACTGAGCTCAGTTCCTGGAAATGTCAAGCAGCCTCACTGTTGGGTAGGGCAGCCTACCTTTGTGTATTGATAGGGGATCTTGGATTAAAGGGGATTGATTTCCATAAGACTTGATCCGTATATCTGGTTAAAAGGCGGTGCTTGCTGGAGCATGGGCAAGATGAAAATAGGCTACATGTTCCAAGGCTATGCCTGAGTGCCTGGCAAGATTGCCTTGGTGCCAATCACTATGGCACCTGACAGTCCATCATTTCTCTCCATGGGGCAGCCTGGCATTAAGCAATTATCAGGTGCTGAAAGGAGGCACTCCGTTAACTGGGTAATAGCCCATTCGGGGGCTGAGACACATGTTTAGTGGAGACCAGGGCTTTGTTGTTTGTGCTGTGTTAGTTGTCATGTGTCCACGGGAGACTGTGGACATGAATGCCAAGGTAAGCTGTATTCTCTCTGATTTATTCCCTTCAACTGTTTTTTTGTCATACCAGTAATATCCTGGGTTCCTGGTACTCATTTTTTAAAAATGCTATTTGGAGACTTTTATATTGCTTGCAAGATTCATGCCTAGAGAAACTGACAAAAATTCCTGGAGAAGGTGCCCTTGAGCAGTCCCTCACTTACCCACAGGCACCATCCCCTGGACCCACAGAAAAAAACACCTGAGAAGGGTGTTTACCTAAAATATGGAAAGGCTATCTCCTTTCATAGAACTTGTAATGTGCTTTCTCATTGCTGTTAATAATTATATGAAGTTATGATAATAAATAGCCTAATTAATTCATTAATTTCCCAAGCACAGACTGCCCAGGTTCAAAACCTGGCTCACATACAGCTGGGTGGTCTGGAGCCAGTTGTTTAGCCTCCCTGTGTCTCAGTTTACTCATCTGTAAAATGGCGATGATAAAGATATCTTAAAGTTACTGGAAAGATTAAATGAGTTACTATGCCTGGCAGTAGTAAGCTCTCAGTAAATGAAAACTGATATCAGTACAGCAGCCTACTTTGAGGTAGATTTAAAATAGCCACAAGGGGAAGGGAGGAGGGAGGGGGGATGGGGAGAAATTGGACAAGGGGCATAAAAAATAAGTACGATTTGTAACAATATATATGCTAGTAATATTGATTTGATCAACGTATCTCAACATTGAACCCAAAAAATATGTATAATCAATTATGATTCAGTAAAAATTAAAAAATAAAATAGCCACGAATTCTTTTACACTCCTCCCACTAACAGGTGGGGTCTATATATTCTTCCCTTGAATCTCTAGGAGGGCTCTGTAGTGACTTTACCAATAGAATATAGCAGAAGAGGGCCGAGCCCGTGGCGCACTCGGGAAAGTGCGGCGCTGGGAGCACAGTAGCACTCCCGCCGTGGGTTCGGATCCTATATAGGGATGGCCGGTGCGCTCCCTGGCTGAGCACGGTGTGGCCGGTCTAAAAAAAAAAAAAAAAAAAAAGAATATAGCAGAAGAGCCACTGTGCCTATTTCTGGCCCTAGCCTGAAGAAATTGGCAGTTTCCCCTTCCTGTCTCTTGTAACGCCCTCTGTGGGAACCCTGAGATGTCCTGTTAGAAATCTGACTATCCTGAGACCAGCACGCTGGAAGACCACGTGGAGAGGCCTGAAAACCATAGAGAAAGGAGGGGCCCAGAGGGGCCTTCCAGCCCCGTCAGTGTGCAGGGGCCTGAGTGGAGAAGCTCTCGGGAAGTGGGTTCTCCAGCCCTTGCCACTCCAGCTGGAAAGAGAAGAGGGGTACAACTGAGCTGTCCCAAACTCATGAGCAAAATAAAATGGTTGTTTCAAGCCATTACGTTTCAGAGGAGTTCCTTCACTTAGCAATAAATAATCACAACACTGATCATGAAAATCTAACCACACTAAACAGATGGATGAGTTGGGAGGGGCTGGGTCCCTCCAGCCTGGGGGAGAGATGACTCATATTACAAATTGAGACTTTGTTTTTGTTTATTGTACCAAGCATTCTATAATAAGAACTTCCCTGTCCTATGTGGATACTGTTTACTTCCTTTTTTACTATTAGAAAGAGCAGAGAGAAAGAAAGAGAGTCTCCAGGAGTGTTTGAGCCGAAATCATCTGGTTTAGCCTGCTCTTTGACAGAGACAGGACCCACGGTCTAGAGACGTAAAGGTACACACGTGCCCAAGCAATTTAGGAGGAGGCTAGGCCTGGCGTGTGGACTCCCAAGCCAGCACTCTAAAATCTGTGTGCATTTTTTAACTTCTTTTATTTATTTTTTGTTATGTTACTTTGGAGGAACAAATCTGTTTTGTGACCTGTGTCCTTTTTACATATTCAACATACATTGCCCATTCCTAGGAAAGGTCTGCAACAGAATTTTCAGGACCTGGTAGAATACAGGGGCCACACTGTGGTGTATTAATTATAAAACAATGAAATTCTTCACGCTTTTCACATTCATTCATCATAATGCCAAAAAAAAAATAGCTCTTACTATAAGTCTGTCTTTGTTTTTATATTCCAACAACCCAGTCATTTTCTTTATGTACGTCAGACTCCCAGCGTGGTTCACCCCCGTGCGCAGCAGTTTAGATGAAACACATAGTATGATTCAAAGGACGTGTCCTCCTTTGTTCTTTTAATGGTTGCTGAAAAATCTGGATTGCAAACATTCTTTGAAGATGTGTATTTTTACTGAAAACAAATGCCTTTCTGTTATCTATGAATGTAGGTGTTTTTTCCCCTCGGTTTTGATGTGTTTAATAGTTTTTAAAAAACTGACACAGGGGGCCGGCCCGGTGGCGCACTGCTACAGTGCACCGCTTGGGGGTGCGACGGCGCTCCCGCCGAGGGTTCGGATCCCACATACAGACCGGTTCCCACTCACTGGCTGAGCGAGGTGCGGACGCAACACCGAGGGTTGCAATCCCGTTGCCGGTCCCGGTGTACAGGCGCGACACTGAGGGTTGCGATCCGCTGCCGGTCACGAAAAAAGACGAAAAGGAAAAAAAAAAAAACTGACACAGGACTATATTAAAAATGTTAAGTTTAAAAATGGATGCTCCAGGGGTGGGGGGACAAGGGCAAGGGCCTCGCTGCGCGGCCCGGGGCGGTCCAGCAGGGCAGCTTTCGGAGTCGGCCTCACTGCAAAGCTGGGGTGTGCCATTTTCGATTAAACCTTGATTAAGCACCTGCCTATGCCATGCACGGTGCTGGGGACAAAAATAAATTAACAAATAGGATAATTCCAAAGAACTACTGACTTTTTCCCCCTTAAATTGCTATAAATTTAAAAATTTTTTCTTAAATTGCTATTTATTACACTCCCCTTGCCAGTGGTGAGTTGTGACTGACACAGGAGGTGGAGCTTCTGAAAACCTGTCAGCAGCTAGAGGAATCATTTTATTTTTTTATGTTTTTATTTTTAATTTATTATGATTATTTTTGAAAGATGACTGGTAGGGGGATCTTAACCCCCGACTTGGTGTTGTCAGCACCATGCTCACCCAAGTGAGCCACGGGATGGCCCTCAGAGGAATCATTTTAAATGACCATGTCATTCCCCTGCTTAATACCCTCCAACCGTTGCCCATGTGACCCAAACCCCTGCCCCAGCCTGCAGGGCCCCCGTGACCTCCCCTGACTTCACGCTCCTTCACTTGCCGTTGCTGAGGCTGCAGGGTCTGTTTCCAAGGGGCTCTGTCGGATGGCCGATGGCCAACAAGCTGGTTGTGCCTTCAGCTTGAAGCTCCACTGGGGCTGAGGGCTGAGACCACGATTCCTCATCACGTGAGCCTGCCCAAGTGGCCTGCGCTTCATCAGAATATGATGCTTGGGTTCCCAGGGCTCAAGCCCGGAGAGAGCCAGACAGAAGTGGTGTCATCGCTTAGCCTAGCTTTGGAAGTCACGCAGCAGCACTTCTGCTACATTCTGATTTCTGAGGCCTCCTAATGTCCTGCCCAGGGTCAAAGGAAGGAGCATAGACTCCACCTCTTGATGGGGACTGGCAAAGTTCAGGAAGAGCAAGTGACACTGGAATACTGTTGTGGCCATTTTGGGAAAATACAATCTGCGACACTATCCGTCACAGATTTGTTTTGGGGTGTACGTGTGTATTTAAATCCTGTGTTCATATGAACACTAGGTAATAAACTCTCTCCAAAGGTAACAGTCTTTTATTAGGTGACTTTGCACGCTCCACAATTTCTAGCACAGTATTTTATATGAAGCTAATGCTTAATTTTTACACCTGATTTTTTGAAAGTTGCAAGATATCCATAGCTGGACCATCAATTTTTAAAGACTCAGACCCCCAACCCACCCCCATTCAATAGAGACATGTCCACTAAGCATAAAAAGAAACAACCTTCATATTTTATTCAAAATGTTGAAGCAGTAGGTTAAACTATTTCAAAAGCGTTCCAGTGCCAGTTCTCCCAAACTGAACTGAATAAAGGGATTATTCTCAAAATAATTGCAAAGAAATTGATTGGCTTGATAAGATTTCTGCATTCCCATGGAGCCTCCCATGAATTTCAAAAACAATGAACTAAATTGTCTTTTCCCACTAATCTGCCCTTAGTCAAACAAAACAAAAATAGAATAATACATTTGGATGACGAAAAAGTCATCCAAATTATTACTCAGGAAAGGAAATAATGGGTTGAAAACTAAATGGGGAGGAGAGAAAAGTTCTGGGCTGGTGATGTGAAAATTCCAGCTCCGCTGCTGGGGTGCTGTTTAGCCTCGATCAAGGCACTTCCCTTCCAAGCCTCATTTCCCTCTTCTGTAAAATGCCTGTTTCAGAGAAGTGGTGTGAGGAGCTGATGATTGAGGCCTGTGCACCTTCTCTGGGAACTGCATAGTGTTAGAGCAGTGGGCTCACACCTGGTCAGGACCAGAATCTCATGAAGGGCTTGTTAAACACAGATTGCTGGGCCCTACCCCCAGAGAGAATGACGAAGTCGGTCTGATGTGGGAGCCAAGAATTTGCATTTCTCAAAACTCCCCAGGTGCTGCTCCTGCTGTTGCTTTGGTAACCACGCTTTGAGAACTGGTCTGCACCACACCAGGCTGGTGGAGAACTCTCTGCCTGGGTGGGTTAGGCAAAATTCTGGGGACAGGAGGTTTTCCTGGCCACTGTCAGAATACCTCTTCCAGAACTTCCAATTTCAAAGCATCTAAGGTCTGTCAGTGTGGACCCCTCTTTTTGTTGTTGTCCTTCCATCTGAGAACATCTTCCTGGTGCATTTCACTATTCAAAACCAGAAGAAAAGAAAATAGACCATCGCTGGCTTTGTGTAGTCCAGCAAATAACAGCCACTAGTAGCACTTGACTTGTATACAGTGGGGGAGAGACCTGTGCAGGAGCAGGCACGACAGCGGGGAGACTGAGCATTGGATGGATGTGAATTTTGGCAGGGGATTAAGGTGCTGGTAGAAAGATTATTGTATTAGTAATCTATTACTGCATAATAAATCACCCCAAAACCTAGCAGGCTTAAAACAACAAGCATTTACTATCCCATAGTTTCTGAGGGTTAGGAATTCAGGAGTGGCTTAGCTGGATGGTTCTGGCTCAGGGTCTCTCATGAGGTTGCAGTTTGGATGTCCCCCGGGGCAGAGTCATCTGAGAGCTTGACTGAGGCTGTACGATCCCCTTCCATCACACCTTGCTCATGTGGCCGGTTGCAGGAGGCTTAAATTCCTTGCCAAATGGGCCTGTCCCTAGGGCTCCTTGGGACATGGCAACTGACTTTCTTCTGAAGGAGTGACCCAAGATAGAGAGTGAGTGACCAATATAGGAGGTGCAGTATCTTTTATCACCTAATCTCAGAAGTGACCTGCCATTACATCTGCCCTATTCTATTGGTCACACAGAACGACCTGGAACGCTGTGGAAGGGCACTCCACACAGGCGTACTGGGGGCTGTCTGGAGGCAAGCTACTGCAGGTATGCTCATTAAGAAGCCCATCTGTTCACCAGCCTCTCTGTCCCCTAACTGCTCTGTTCTCAGATGGACTGGTTTGTGAGCTTCCAGAATGTTCTGGGAGAACCATGTCTGAGCTGCATTTGTCTTTCCTGCAGCGCTCCCCTCTTCTCCATCCTGTTCTGTGACCCTAACACTGACTTCTATAAACAGCACGAACCAGACTCTTGCCCTCTACCTTCCTGTTGGATCCAGCCAATGGGAAGCAGCTGCAGGAATTGGGAAGGTGGGAGAAGAGAGAGAAGACAAGATATTCATCGCCCGGGTCCCTCCTTGTCACGTCACCATAGTCTGGCTGTGCCTTTACTCACAGCCCCAGCTCCTGCCGGGCTGCTGTCTGCACAAGCTTCCCTCTCTTGCTTCCAGTAGCCCTTCACACCTGTAAGCCTGGGGTGAATGGCTCCTGCTGTTGCGAGCCCCGGTGTAGGGCACTGTCCTTTCTTGGTTTTCTACCCCCTGCCTACGCCTGTGTACCTTACTCTGGTATCGAACTCTCCTCATTTAATCAGGATGTGCAGTCTCCTTCCTGCCGTGGCTCTGACTGCAAAAGTACCTAACCGGCAGCAGATGGAACTTCTTAGAGGAAGCAGGCCCGAGGGACACTCATGTGCTTGACCACACACAACCCTCCTTTCCCTGTAACGCTGCCCCAGTCTTCCTTTGGGGAACCACCTTTCCTGCCTCTCAAACCGTGGGTTTTAGGTCAAAGCCAAGCCCACCAGCCCTCACCCTGACAGTGGGCATGTGAGCCAGTGCTGGCTGATCAGAATATCACAGCCTCTGGCCAATAACTGGCTCAGAAATGGGCAGGTGGCCCAAGCAAGAGCCAATGAGGTTCAGTTCTGAGACTCTTCTAGGGACTGTGTGAAAAACAAGCTTTTTCTTTGAGCTGCTGAGAGGGTCAGAAGAAGCCTGAGCTATCGTGACCATCGTTACAACTACATGGAGAGTCTGTCTGGGAAAGAAGATGATAGAAGAATTCAGAGTGGAGAGAGCCCAGTGCCGTGTCCAGACACATTTGAACACTAGATCCAGCCATGTCTGGAAGGGATCTCTTTTTCAGACTCCCCAGTTATATGAGTTAATAGTCTTTTTTTCTTCAAGCAAAAAAAAAAAAAAAAAAAGCAAAGAAAATGAGAAGTTATATGTGAAAAAGTTATATGTACATGAAGCCAACAGTTCATAGATCTACTGATAATTTTAACAGTTCAGCTGTTATTCAGATTTTTGTTTTACGTCAGTAGTAGAACACTAAAATGGGAAAACATTCCAAAGAAAAAAGAAAGCTTTGTTGTTTTGTCTCAGCCTGTCTAAATGGGATAAACACTCTCTGTGACTACCCAATTATTCGTTCATTCAGTGGTCAACAAGTATAGAGCACAGATTTTATAAGCCAAGGGAACCGTGCCGGGCGCTGCAGATACGACGATGAATAGGACATTGGCTCCGCTCTCAGAGGGTGGGTCTCCTCTGAGTCACTGTGAAGATGCAAGTCTTAGCATCAGCACAAATTTACATGTGGATTCGCTAAGATCTCTGCGTCAGTCTTCCCCATCTGCAGGATAGCCATAACCAACCTTCTCTGGGGCTCATGCAAGTTAAGGGAGGCCGTTTATGAGCATCAGCACCGAGGTGACACTGGCGGCAGGGTGGCGACTCCAGGCGCGGCTCACGTTCTGGTGAAAGCGCTCAGAGGAACAGTACAGCCAGCGAGGAGGCTCAGGGAACTGGGCGGCAAAGCCAGACCAACGGGAGAAGCCGTGGTGAGCGGGGACACCTGGAAGGGTGGATTACTGTCCTCATCAGAACAGGCCACTGCAAGCAAAGATAACGGTTCAGAGGCCAGGCTGTGCTCAGAGTGTTGGGGGAGCTGAGGGGACTGGCCACGGCTGGACAGAGCCCTGGGTTCACGTGAGGCAGTTGCGCAGGAGAGAGGTCGCACAGCGTGTGAACTTCAGTCTGAGGACGGGAGCTTCTGGGAGGTGAGACACAGGAGAAATGTGATTTGAATTGAGATTGGTAGTCAGTCTCCAAGATGGTCTCCAGTGGTCACTTCGTGACATCTGTGCCTGGTGTCCCTTCCCACGGGAGCAGAGCTGACCTGCGTAATCCAGTAGGATAGTGCAAAAATGAAGCAGTGTGACCTCTGAGACTAGGTCATAAAAGACATGTGGCTTCCACCTGCTCTCCTTGGATCACTTGCTCCAGGGGAAAACAGGTGCCACATCGTGAGGACACATAGATATCCCTATGGAAAGGTCCTTCTAGCAACCAGCTCCAATTTAGCAGCCATGTGAATGAGCCACCTCGGAAGTGATCCTCTGAGCCACCATGACAAAGTACCACAAATTGGGTGGCTTAGAACAACAGAAATGTACAGTTGTGGAGTCTACAAATCTAAAATCAAGTTGTCGGCAGGCCCGTGCTTCCTCCAAAACCTGCGAGGAGTGTCCTTCCTTGCCTCTTCTAATGTCCGGTGGTTTGCTGGAAGCAGTCCCCGGTGCCCTTGTCTCGCAGATGCATCCCGGCAATCTCAGCCTCCGTCCTCACGTGGCCACCTTCTCCCTCGGTGTCTGTGTCTTCTCGGGTAAGGACACACTCATATTGGATTACAGGCCCACCCTGCTCTAGTACGACCTCCTCTTACCATACGTCTTAATCACATCTGCAAAGACCCTATTTCCAAATATGGTCACATTCTCAGGAAATAGGGATTAGAACTTCAACATATCTTTTTTGGGGGGAAAAAGGCACAATTCAACCAATATTCTCCAAATCCCGTGTAGCCTTCAGCTGACTCCAGCTGTGGCTGACTTCTTGACTGCAGCCTCATGAGAGACCCTGAGGCAGAACGACTCAGCTAAACCCTCCCCAGATTCCTGACCCACAGAAACTATGAGAGTTAATAATGCTCGTGACTGTTTTAAGCCACTAAGTTCGAGGTGACTTGTTACGTGGGGTAGACAACTACCACAGAAGGGAGGCTGGACGATGGAGAAGCCGGCAGCCAGGAGGCCGGGGCCATGCTCTGGCCTGAGGAGTGACACAGCTTGCACAGCCGCCTCCTCTCACACCCCCACACGTGCCAGCATTTGCTTCAAACCCAGGCTTTTTTGCAGGATACGACATTTCATACTGCTGTAACTTAACTTCTACTTCACCACACAGAACCCTGCTTTGTGGAGACACCATTTGTTCACTGAGTGGTAATGTGTGTTGAGCAGTTCTGAGTTTCACTGAGCAGCTGACTCACCATTGTCCTTCTCTGGGCAGAACTTCTGTGCCAGGCCACCTCACAAGCCACCAGCCAGCCCTCTGATTGGCTGGTCTTGGGTCAGGTGCCCACTCCTGGTCCAATGTGCTATGGGGTGGCCCAGATGGGTTTTTCTCAGCAGGGGCTGTGGACAGGTGCCCCTCAGGAGCAGGTGCGGTGGGCACTGGGACTGGACAGCCTGTGAGGAGGGTGTGGTTTCTGCCTACTACTCTGAAAAAAAGGTCTTTTTAGGTCCACTGTGAACACAGCTCATTGTGCCTCTCATTTCCTTTGTGAGAAAAACCACAGACAGGCACAGCTGCACCTATGTGAGAAACCACGTGGACCGAGCTACTTCCCCCAGTCTGATACCACCAAAAATACATTTGATTTCCTGCCTCTATGTTATGGTCAAGATTGCCATTTGTTTCCTGAATTGCAGGATCACAGTTGACAAAAGCATATCACAACCGTTAGTCATAGGTGTATTTATTCATTTTCTCATTCTTCACTTTGTTTTGCCACCTGGCAGCTACTTCTTTTAATGGCAAAATCACTTTGTTCTACCACCATTATTTGCTTTTCCTCTACTTTATGAGCAATTCATTTTAAATTGTCAGTAGAAAGTAATTGCTCAGGGAAAGTTCACGGTGCTCTGCTCAGAGGGCAGAATGTGCACGCAGCAGATGCTTATTAAATGTTTATTGGGTAGCTCCACCAAGTCTGAATTTAGGACTGGCCTGTGTCCCTCTTTCTTAGGCTGATCTGAATCATCTTGGCACAAAGCAGCAATATGCATTTTTAAGATAATTTTTGTCTCCCTGGGGTTTACAGCAGGGAAGCAGAGTGGGCAGTAGACAGCCACATCTGGAGCCACATCCGGCCTGCCTGGATGGGGAGGGCAGGCGAGCACTGTCATCTGGTGGGAGAGGTCCCACTCCCATTCCAGGGGGACTTCCCAGGGTGTGGGGTTCCCAAGGCTTCCTCAGGAATTCTGAGTCATTCCCGCTTATTCCCTGCAGACTTGCCTCATTCCAGCCTTTGCGAGGGTGCAGTGAGTCACGGGCTGGTTCCGGCTTTGCTTCTTTCCCACGTGGCTTGTTCAATCTACATTCTACACATGAGAAAACGGGGGCACAAGAAGGTTTAAATAAAGTGCCCAAGGCCTTCCAGTGAAGAGGCAATGGTGAGGCCATGCATGTAAGCCCTGTCCGTCTGACTCTGGAATCCATGCTTTTCTGTCGCTAAGCCAGAAAAGGCTACCCGGTAGGGAAATGGAAAGAGAACTGCATCTTTACACAATTCAGAATTTTTAAAAAAGCATATGTTTAAAAAAAAACACTAATTTAAAAAGGAGTTAAAACTAAATGGCCATAACATTTAAGAGGCAAATTACTGATAACAAATGATCCATTCTGCATTTAAAAAATGATCAGAAACTGTTACTAGGCATGGAGTCAAAATCCTTTCTGAAATGGCTTGGAAATGTTGGATACACGTTATACAGAAATCAGTGGCCTAAAAATGTCTTCACAATACTGAATATAATGATTTTGCGTCTGGAACTAATATTGGGGGAAGTCCCTGCTCTGTACCTGGTGCGCACTCCAAAAACCCTTGATGAGTGATTAAATAAATGCAGGACTACTGTGGGCTAACCGCCCTGGCAGTCCTTGCAGTTTACCTTTGTGGGGTGCTGTGCCTTGCTGCAAACGGGAGGCCCTCCATGGGGCTGCAAATTGAATTATATTAGCATCATCCCATCCTGTGCAGGTGGCAGCTTGCCCAACTCTTGCCCAAAGCCAACTGGATTTATGAAGGCCCCTGGAATCCCTGGCTGAGATGCACTGTCCAGAAGGAATTCTATGACTCAGATCTTCCCATCGCTGTCCCTCTTTTCCGAACATTTTCCAGCCCACCCTTGCCCCCACCCCAGAGCACTGCACTCCCTCTTTCCAGTTATTCCAAGTCCTGCCTACACATTCTGCTTGCTGACAGAAAGGCAGCTTGAGGAGAACTTCTTTTCTATTTTTAAAAGCTGTTTCAAGGACTACGTTTCTGACGTTGCCGGTGGCTCTAGCACTGCCATTTCATCTGGAGATAGTTCTAGTGGACCACGATGGGAAAGGTCCCCACAACAGCTAAGACACCTTTTGCTTTCTTGCTTTAGAAAATGTTTGAGACTTCCTGGGTGTCCCTGCTCAACAACGAGAAAAAAAAAATACAAAACAAAACCCCAAACTACTGCTTTGTGGATGTGTAAAATATAAACTGACATTTATTTCTGTTTTACCTCTTAAAACCAAATGTGTACTGAGAGATTTGCTAGCAGCAGATGTGGCTTGAAAAAGACAAATGTGAGTAGAGAATACCAGAAAATGTCTAATTGATGTTGAAGAGGAGGAGACACTGAGGGAATCTGCCTCTCCTCCTTCCTCCCACAGTTCCCAGGGTGGGATCCGGTGCCACAAAAGCGGGCGTCCACCCTTAGCACAGGGAGGGGGTCTCAATGTTTATCTGTGGGCTGTGGAGGTGCGTGGTTGTCCACATGATGGCCAGAGTTCACCCCAAAGACCACACACTTTTCCTAGTCCCTCTCATACAACCGCCCATAGAGAGCTGCTGTCACCAGGCCAGAGGACAGTCCACTCTTCCTCAGGAAATAGTGGTCATTCTCCCAGCCGAGCTGGTCAGGGGTTTCTAGGGTCATCCCTGAGGACAGAAACAAAGGAAAGATGTAGGAAGTACTGAAGTTTCCCCACAGGTGAAACTCAAATATCCCTGTGGCCTCTGTGATCTCCTGCCCACAGGTGTCAAAGCCAAGACCCCCACACTTGACCAGGGCACACACTTGAATGTAGTAAGTGCCGTGCACTGTGTGAAGGCCATCAAAGACCCCCAGGGCATACAGCTCTCTGGACAAGGTGGGCCTTTCGTAAAGTAAGTAACAGCAGAGGCCATTCGAGCAGACTTGGAGGTAGCCTTCCTTTCCCCAGACAGGGACCAGGGTGAAGTTGTCATACATCATCTCAGAGTGAAATGTGGGAGGAGCATTCATGTTCCATTTGGCGGCTTCGCCACAGTGGACTTCCTGAGCATCCTTTGCACAGTATGGATCGCCTGACAAGATTTTTAAAAACTTACTGTGGGATGGGTCCATTTTAGCTGTTGCATTCTCTGTACCCATGAGACCCTGTGGATTTTTGGCTACCTGAGCAATTATAAGGTGACCTGTGGAGTTTTCCATGTTATGGTACCAAAAGGACTTCAGAGGGGTGTGTATGCCACTCCCTGTCATCCCCAGAGATGGGTGGTGGATGTTAGCTGCCAGGAAATTGACGCTAAAAGCGATGGCAAAAGCTTTCTGAATCTCAATAGCTGCCAAGAGTGGGAGCTGGTTCATCCAGGCGGTGGGAAACACAATGTGCTTCACCTCAGAGTCTCTGAGGAGCCTGACAGCAGGGTCAAAGAACAATATGTCAAAGCAAGTGAAGACGCCAAACTTGCCAGCAAAGGGGGTGTCAAAGGTGACATGGTCCGCTTTAAGAGGGGTATCAAAAGCTGCCTCAAAGTAGAGGTTGTGTTTTCGGTAGCGATCAACAAGCGTTCCGTTACTGCTGAACACGACATTCGTGTTAAACTGGTATCTCCCATCGTTTGGGCACCCAGGGTCACTGCTATGACAAGGCTGCTTTGTCCCAAGATTGGCCACCAAGAACATCTCTCCCTTGATGGCCATACAACTCAGGCGCTGGAGGACCTAGAGGGAAAAAAGTTAAAATGCCTTTTTGAAATCCTGCCTTTTGTTTCATATTAAACAAACAAAAAAAGGATTTGTTTGTGTCCATAATATATAAACAGCTATCATAAATAAGAAAAAAGCAACCACCACTGGAAACATTCAAAGGATATGAACAGGTGATTCACAGAATACAAGTGGCCAAACATGTGAAAAGATGCTCAATCTTGTCATTTTTCACTTTCATAAGACTGTCAAAAATTCAAGATTATTCTGTCTTGCATTGACTAAAGGATGGGAAAACAGGCACTCATACACTATAACTGGGGATGTAAAGTGAAATCAAAGTTTTTTAAAGGAGAAACTCGGTACACTTTAATGTGATTTAAACTGTGTACATCCTTTGAGGAATTCCATTTCTAGGAATTTTATCTTGCAAAAAACTTGGACATGATTGCAAAAATATGTGTACAAAGATATTCATTGAAACTTTGCTTATAATAGCAAGAGTTAAAAAAGAATAAGCACATAGCATGCTAGAAAAGAGGATGCCAACAATGAGAGCAGGAAAAATATAGTTGAATGCCCAAATAGTTGATGGCAGTTTCTCTAGGAAAGGAAATAGGATGAGGGGTGGTCCGTGGTGAAAGGGAACTTTCACTTTGTTACCTCTGTTTGGTTTGCTTTTTTAATATGTAGTTGTTTATGTGTTTCTTATGTCACTAATAAATGGAAAGATCCATAGATGAGAAATGCCTTGTGATACCAGACATTCTTTAACTGAATGAACATGTGGCACATAGGGTTTGGGTTTGATTTTTTGGATTCCAGGGTCTCCTTTGAATCTCAGTTAACATGTTGTGGCTTTTGGCCCCTGGCTTGGTTCATCTCTGTGTGCCCTTGGCCCACTGAGAAGGAAGCCTGAATCCTTACACACCTCTGTGTCATTGAAACGGTGGGGCTCCAGGCACGGGTTCCACCTGACCAACCGGGGAGACGGCATGAAGTCCAAAAATGGGTACAATGATGTTCTTGTAAAGTTGAATCCATGAATGCCATCTTCTGGAAACACTATGATCTGTACACCCTGTAAATCAAAACATCAAAGTACAATCAACCTGTTATCAGATGATAGGAAGCACCGCTTCATTCATTTGTTCATTCATCTGGCAACCATCAAGAAATTACTCTGTACCAGGAACCAGAAGTACAAAGACGGTGGCTCTACGCTGATCGAGGATCTTAGTTTCAGGGAAGCTGTCTCACTTGGCCTAAACCCAAGGGGAGACAAAGTCCTCTAGGAACCGTTAGCTGTGCCTGAGGGCATGTAAGGGAAGGAGGGGATGAGTAAGCTGTTTTGAAGGGTGCCAGCGTTTGCCAAGCAAACAGTTAGGAGGGGTATGGTGTTCTTGGTGGTACAATGAAAGACGGGGCTGATCATAAAGGACCTTGAATTTTGGGTCCATTAACAGACATGGTATCTCCAGTGCAGTGGTTCTCAACCTTCACCGTTCATCAGAATCAGCTGGGGAACTTCTGAAAAAACATTGATGCTGGGGCCCAAACCTAAAAAGTCTGATTCAATTGACTGTGAGTGGGGTCTGGCAAAAATGTTTGTTTAAAGGTTCCCCAGGCAATTCTAATGTGCAGCCAAGGTTGGGACCCACTGAGCCAGTGGGTAAGTCAAGCATGTTGATTTCAGCATAAAAACAAGGACTCCCTGGAAATCTCAATTCCCCAAAAGGGAATTTGGAGGCTCCCTGGCTCTGATGGCCTGGGGCTCCCTGTGATGTCTGCAGCAAGCTAAGGAAATACAAACAAGGCAGCCCTCAGCTCTCAGCTCCAGGGCCTTTGCTCTCCACTTACATGGCTTAAAATGTCAAGCCTGGAACATTGGCTGGCCCCAGTGTGGAAGGTGGAGAAGGCAGGCAGAGAAGGCATGAATAATCTAAAATAGCAAGCAGTTTGAGGCTCTTATTTCTGGAATGCATTGAAAACTCTTTCAAAAATTTTTTTCTGGTCATAAAAACTTTAAAAGTTTAACAGGAGAAAATTTGGAAAACAGAAAAATAAAGAATTCATAATCCAATATCACAAGGACACTTATTTTTAATATCATACTTTCATTATTTTTTTCTCTCTCTGTATATGTGTGTGTACAATTGAGAAAATAATAAATATACGGTTTTGGATCTTCAGTAAGATCCATGGTTGTGACCATCCTCATACAGTATGTTCAAAACACTATTGAATGAGTGTTGTACACAGATCTTTGATCGATTCTCTGATGATTTCTTTAGAGTAAAGTCGTACAAGTAAAATTTCTGGGTCAAAGAGTATGAAACATTTCAAGTTCTTAACACACATTGCCAAATAGCTTTCCAGAAAGGTTATATCAACATCGGCTCCCTTCAGCATAATATGCTAGGCTCGTTCACTGCACTTACCGATGACTGTGTAAAGAAAAATTGTCACAGACTTGGAAATAAAGATAAAGAATGCATGCCTAGGGCTGGCTGCTTAGCTCAGTTCGTTAGAGTGCAGCCTTGTAACACCAAGGTCAAGGATTCGTTCCCCATACCAGCCAGCTGCCAACTAAAAAAAAAAAAAGAACACATGCCTTTCTGAATTATACTGGGTACTGTTTAACAGGCTCTCTCAAGGATTACCTAATTATCTGGAGAATGTACCACTGTTTGACTTTATTATTTAAAAGATCACCCCAAACATTACAATTGTATTGCCCTGTAGAATATTAGTTTTCTGTTAGCAAATGTATTTCAACATTCGTTGGACTTAACTGACATACACATACACATTTGTATTCCTCAAATTCTTTGAACCAGCTTTACCAACTTACCAGTTATTTCCTTAAATAATGAGTTAAATAAAAGCTTTGGTCATTCTGTATTTCTGTAAGAGATATGTATTTAACTTTTTTGAAAATTATACATGGACAGATATTTTCCTTTATTAAAGACAAAACAAACCTTTGAGATCACTGAATGGCTTCTTTTTTTATTTTGGTGCTAGCCAGTACGGGGATCCGAACCCTCAACCTTGGTGTTACAACACCGTCCTCTAACCAACTGAGCTAATTGGCCAGTCCTGAATGGCTTCTTATGGAGACAAACATTTAAGTTATGTATACATATTAGATTAATATGAAAATGAAATGGCATTCCCTGAGCACATAGCCAGAAATAAGAAGAGGAACCAAACCTTAGCTGGGGCAGAACTTCGGGTCTGATGTGACGAGTGATCCTTTCTAGGAAGTAATTAGCATTCCTGATAAATAGCTTCAGCTGTTTTCTGATAGACCTTAATGAGACCAAGAACACCTGAGGAATGAAGGTCACCAACCCAGGGGACTGGCCAGCCTAATCATCTTTAAACCGGACTCCTTTGTTTCCCCCTATGGATGCCTCTACCAAGAGGGGAATATTTCAATTGGCTTGTTTAGAAACCTCTACCCTATAGCAAGTTTGACATGAAACTTGGACACATGCTTGCCATCAGTCTGCCTTAGAAGTTGCTCTAACACATACAAGCAGGTAGTGGAGCTGAGATATCTGTAAGTACTAAAAGCAAACACATCAACAGCTTCATCCCTGCTCCTGGACCACAAATAAAGAAGGAACGATTCCTTGCGACTGGCATGGATTCAACAAAATCATGTTATATGTTTCCTTTTGGGGGCAGGTTATTAAAATGTGAAAACAGGGGAATTCTGCAGTCCTAGTCTCTGGGTTTTAGTGTGACAAATGTCTCCTGATGGTCTGTGGACAGGATCGAGAGGCAAGAGGTAAGTGACACTCAGGTGCTGGATTCAGCACCACACAGGCAAACACCTCTGTCCACAGAACGCCCGCCCTTGAGTGGACTGGTGTCATCAGGAGGCCTGAGGGCACAGCCTAGGATTTTTTTACACTGACTTCAGCATAGACATAAATGAGGTGTGTATCAAACGTGTGAATGACGTGAAGGTAACTGATATGCAGATGTCAGTAAAGATCCCTGAATAGCCCACCAGGCTGCAATGATGAAATTTAATGGTATAAATGTGAAGTCTTGCTCTCAAGTGAAATAAATCAACTTTGTAAGTACAGGATGGCAAAAGCAGCATGTGTCTGTGTGTGTAAAAAGGGCAGGGGTTTAAGATGACAGCAAGTGCTTACGAAACCACAGTGAGATGTGGCTGCCAAAGTTCTCTGGGGACAACGTCTAGAGCAAGAGGTGTGACTTCTCCACTCTGCCCTCATCAGACAGAATCAGGAAAGTTGCTTACAGTTCTGAGCACAGAGAAAAGCCTGGAAAGTTGTTAGAAGAGCTGGAAACCAAATCTCCCAAGGAACTGTGGGAGGGACAGGGGACATAGAGCCTAGGGGAGAGATGCCGGGGGGGAATGATGACTTCCATCCTCAAATGTGGAGAAGATGGCGTTTGTGGGAAGGGACTCTGTTCTCCTTAGTTCCGAGGACAGAACTATGGGTGCAGTTACAGGGAGGCCTGTTGCTGCTCATTGATGGGAAGACCTTTCCAGAAGTTCCCACTGCTGGAACCAGTAAGACAATGAGTTCTGGGCCACTGAAGGTGTTCAAGGAGAAACCAGATGTCAGGTTGGGACAAAAAGTATCACCCATCAGAAGAAGCCAGATGAGGTCTTTAAGCTCTCTTCCAACATCCGTTTTCTATATTTACATAATATTTTATACTTACAGTATTTATACTTATATTTTTATATGTGTCTCTCTCTGTGTGTGTGTGTCATAGGCTAGAAATTTAAGATGTAGCAACAGATGGCAGCTATGGCCGTCCAGGCCACCTGACCACCCTGCTCAGAAACGGGCTGTTTGGGGCAGGACCTGCAGGCCAGACTGGCTCTGCCCTTTATGCTCACAGACAGCAGGGAAGTTTTGCTCTCACAGAGTTTACTTCCTGTTGAGGCACAGAGGGGCTTCCTCAAGCAGCTGGGCTTGGTCACCCCACCAAGAAGGTTAAAGCCCAAACTTCCCTTTGGTTATGGATTTCCCAGCAGGGCACTTTCTTAATGTCCGGCACTGGCACCAACATTTCCCTCTCTGCCCCAAGAGGCTACTTCCATCCCCACCCTTCCTGGCAGGAGAGAGAAATGTGGGCCAAGCAGGAAGCTTTCACAAAGGCTGGCACCGACCTTCCCTTTGTCAGTTTGGGGATGGTTCTGTCTGGGCTGAGGTCTCAGACTGTTCACAGTCTAGCACAGAGACCAGAAACGAGCCCCAAATAATCTGAAGACAGAACCGGAGGTTTTGAGGGTGGTTACTATTTCCGTTAGGCTTTGAATGTCTCAGTCCAGTGGTTTTCATATTCTTCTGCACATTAGAATCTCTAGGGAGCCTTAAAAAAATTCCAATGCCCAGACCATACTCCATCCAGACCAATTACAAATGATGCTCTGGGGCCAAGGCACCGTATTTGTTTACAATTTGCAGGTGATTCCTGTGCACGGACCACGTTTGAGAACCAATGATCTAGCCAGCCCAGGGCTTCTCAAACTTGAAGTGCAAAAGCATCACCTGGGGATCTTGCTAAAATGCAGGTTCTAATTCCGGGGGCGGGGGACAAGATTCTGCATTTCTAACAAACTCCCAGGTGCTGCTGATGCTGCTGGTCCACAGATGCTCTGTGTAGCAAGACTCTAGCCAACTAACTCAACTCAGGTTTACTAGCTGGACTGGCTTTCCAAAGGGACTGTAGGAAGCCTGGGGTTACCCAACAACTGACCATGGGTTAAAGTACAATTCGTTTTGTTCTATGAGAAAAATTCAGGTGGTAACTGAGGAGCATTTCTTGCCTTTTTGGCTGCGGTCATCACTTGCTGTTCATAGATGTCGAGGTTCTGGTTCATTAGCTCCAAGGCCTGCTTGCGGTTGGTGAGCGCCCGAGGGTCAGGACTCAAGATCGACTGGTGCTCGTACACGGCAGCCACGTAATACTCAGCCTCGTGATACCCAGCCGTGCAATGCTCCCCGGCGCGGGCTCCCAGGGCAGCCAAGTAACAGCCGCAGAGGAAAAGCGCAAGCTTACTGCTGGCTCCAAACATAATGCAGACCGTAAGTCTGGAATGTAATGGGGCAAGGGGAAAACAGCTGAATAAAGAATCCTGCCAAGAATTTAACTTTCACAGCTGTGATTTATTACTCCCAGCAATTAAACTCACCCGCAGCGATACTGCAGCTCAAAGAGTTTGTTTCATGTTCCTAATAAAAGAGTATGTGTTTCTCTCCAAACACGTAGCGAGCTACATTTACAATGGCTCACTGTGTTAACAGTCTGGTTTTAGAACACTTCCAAAACAGGCTCAATGTTTGCCATGATTTTTTTACCCAGTGTTCAGCAAGACTGTAGTGCACCACTACTTGCTTTTTCTAGCTGTGCACTTGAGGTTTAAGCATATAAGCATGTTATAGTTCACACTCCACCTCCGCCCTCTATATGCACAGACATGCTACAGGTCAGCTGTCTACACCAGCTATGCTGGTCATGATCCTCACAACACAGCCTGGCTCTCCTTTCCATAAAAGCCTAACAGACTAAAATTCTCTCTGCATTTCTTTGGTTAGTAGTGAATGCAATGAATAACTCTCCCTTTGTCCGGCACAACATTCTTTATTTGGTGCCAAGAAACTGCTAACTTCTTAAATGCCAGAATGTACTCTCGGTTATGGACTGGCAAGAAGCTGTCTCCCGATCAGAGCACGGCTTTTTCCCCTCATTGAACTTGAGAGTTGCCACTGCAAGCCGTCACTTTCTCCACCTTTGTGACTCCAAAACTCCTGCTCGAAAGCATATGCATTTAAAAATAAAATTCTAGGGCCGGCCCGTGGCTCACTCGGGAGAGTGTGGTGCTGATAACACCAAGGCCACAGGTTCGGATCCTATATAGGGATGGCCGGTTAGCTCACTGGCTGAGTGTGGTGCTGGCAACACCAAGCCAAGGGTTAAGATCCCCTTACTGGTTGTCTTTATAAAAAAAAAAAAGATAAAAATAAAATTCTAGCGCCGGCCCGTGGCTCACTCGGGAGAGTGCGGGGCTGATAACACCAAGGCCACAGGTTCGGATCCTATATAGGGATGGCCGGTTAGCTCACTGGCTGAGTGTGGTGCTGGCAACACCAAGCCAAGGGTTAAGATCCCCTTACTGGTTGTCTTTATAAAAAAAAAAAAGATAAAAATAAAATTCTTTTTTCAGTGATAAAATGCAATTTTCTAGAAAATAAGCTAGAATTTTCTAGAAAGTAAACTCAGCTTTAGAGCTCCTACCATAAGAGCCTAGAAGTAAATGACACTTCTGTATGTGTCTGAGTGTTTTAGCGTGAATGGTACAATTCTGTCTTGAAAGTCAGCCCGGCCTCTCAGATGAAGCCCCCTCCCCTGGCACAGAGATTTACCAGGTGGTGTGCCAAAGTCAGGCCACCTGCCCTGTGGAGATGTGCTGGGCTGACCAACTGCCCAGAAATCTAGATTAAATCTCAAGATAACAAAGACATATTGACAAACCATATCCTTTAAAAAGAAAATGACACTCTGTCCAAGTCTCAACTCATAATTCCTATGCTTGCCTTTCAAAACAAAACTTTCCAGGCTGAAAAGTTCTTTTTACTTTTTTTGTCAAAAGTTTCAGAAACAAACCGGAATTATTTTCAGCAACAGAATAAGGACTAGGGATGCTCATTCAGAACCCCTTGCAAAATTAAATACTTCTCAGAATGGGAAGCATTCTCCCACCATAACCCTCCCCATTTCAAACTGTTACCTCTTTCCCCAGGGAATAAAGTATCATCCAAACACCAAGCCTCGGGATTTGTTCCCATTCATCTGGGACACTGTAAACAATGTTTTAATGTAAGAAGAAGGAGCCTTTCAGTGAACAGTCATGAGTTTTTGAGTAGAAACAAAAGTATAATTGATAAGCTTTCTTATCTGAATTTTGCCTCTAAAGACAAGCAATAATTTAAAATGTCTCAAAAATCTATTTTCCATTCCATCTCTGGTTTCATAACGATGACAATGGGGAATAGTTTTGGGAGAGAACTTTCATCTTCAAAGTCACAGAAGCAGTATTTATAATGTATAAGGCAATGGCCCAAGAGGTGTGGAAACTGAGGCCATATGGGGGAGGGTTGTATGAACTGGTCCTGGGTGGAGGCATGTCAGGAGTTCCCAGGGCCAAAAGTGGCATTCACAGTATCCCCCTCTATCAACTGAGGGCTGTGCACCACTAATTTGAAGACACAACATTTATTTAAGTCAAAGGGACTTGCAATCCAGCAAAACAAGGATACTACGGAACCTGCAAGATGTCACATTTCTTTCTATTTTGAGAAAATAAAATTTATATTATTTACAAAGGAGCCTGGTAGGAGAGCTGTAAGTGGCAATCATTTGTGCGTGAACAAAGGTAGATCAATAATAAAAGGTTATGCAGATTCAGCCAGGTATTCATGCTTGAAAGAAGGAAAGCTTAATGAGGCAGGAGGGACTGAGTAATTACAATAAAAATAGATACAACAGTTTGCCCTTCCCAAAGAGTGGTGAAATAGGAGACATTTTAACCAAATTTGCAAGTGCTGGTTGCCTCTTTATTTGGTATGAGACGCACCTTCTCAGGAAAAAACAGAGTCCCAGACAAAGACTTCGAAGGGCTTAGCAGGCAGCAAGGTAGGGTGCTTGGTTAAGGTGGCAGGACTAGAGGAGCCGAGGCATCCCTAGACACTTGCCAGTGGTTATCAGGAGCTGGCTCACGACAATATGCACAGGTGGACTGGGGTCAGGGGCTCCATGAATGAGAAGCTCTGGAAGTCATGGGGTTCTGGCAAATTTAGCTACCAAGCCATCTTCAGTGCTGGCCAGGACCTGGGCCATAAAGAAAATGGTAACTAGAGGCCTGTGATGGGCATCAGACATTGGAGACCCAACTGTAGGGAGGGCTGGCATGAATGCATAACTGCGGTGCCAATGTGCGTGCCCTGTGGGTGCCCTGAACCCACCACAGCAGGGCCAGGAGGGCACTTGTTTCAGACGCCCATGCCACACCCGACTGTGAGCCAGACCAGGGTGCTGGCGTGGGGATGGCCCTCCCTTGTGGAGCTCACACTCCAGATGAGTGGAGAGACTGACCATAATCAAATACCTAGTATGTCAGATGGTGACAGGCACAAAGGAGAAATAGGCAGTGGAGGGGGTGGGAGGGCCCGGGGCTGTGTGGGTGACAAAGTGTGGTCAGGGAAGGCCTCAGTGAGGAAGCACGTGGTTTCTGGGGAAGAGCCTTCCAGATGAGGGCCTGAAGTGCGAGCCTGCCTCGTGGGCTCAAGAGACAGCCAGGAGAGCCACGAGGCTGGAGCCAGGGAAAAAGGGAAAGTGGCAGGAAATGGGATCACAGAGGGAGAAAGTGCAGAGACCCGCCCACTGGCCTCCTAACATCTCCCACATTCATCCTTGTCCTCTTCCATTCTGGTCTCATCAGAGCAGCCCGTGAGATCCAAGAAAGCCTGAGTCAACCATGGCACTGCTCTCAAAATCTTCCAGTGATTTCGTGCACAGTAAAAGCCAAAGTCCTAGGAAGGAACCAGGAGACCGGAAATCACTGACTGGGGGTGGGGTGAGAGAACTGCTGGAGTGGCATCTTTAAGCAAGCATCCTGATCTCTGAATGGCCCTACTGGGGCTTCTCATTGCATAAGGAAAAGTGTTCCCCCAATACCAGTCCTGATCAAGGAGGTTTTTTGATCTGCAAGGAAAAGAAATCAATGTCTAAATTACATGGAAATCTGTTTTGCAGAAATTTGGGTAGATATTTTTACCCAAACACTAGATATTTTTACACACAAAGGACTTTTTTCCCACCTTGCTAAATGATTCATCGTGATAATTAGCTGTACTTCCTCCCTAGCCCCGCTATTACAATAGGGTCTTTTGCAATAAAATGGAAGGATTATTATTAAGGCATTCTCAATAAGATAATTTCAGAGGCAGGGATATACATTTTAAAAATTTATATATAGGCCTATTGATCTTTTTAATAAAAGATCTTGTCACTCTTGTCAGGGAAAATAATAGTGCCATGATTGGAAAGGAGTCAGGAAGAGTCGGCTGAAGAAATGTCACATCCTGTGCAGCAAAGCCTGAGGGACCTGCTAAGTCATTAGGAATCAGCGTAGTATGCTTTCTATATATAGCTGACAGAATGCCAAGAAAAACATTGTCAAGCCCCAAATAATTTTAAAACTATTCTCACGAATTTGTGATTTCCTCACCTAAATTCTTTTACATAAGGGGGAAAGAATGTCTATCTCCGCCTAATTTACATAATCTGAATTTAAAGAAACCATTAAAGGGACCTTTATTTCCCAGGAAGTCTTAGAACGGCCTCTTGTTTTCTGGTTTTCCCATCTGAGTCTGCTAGTCATGAGCTTGTCCGTGACTGGCCACTGGAACAAGAAACTCCTCAATGGTTTTAGCTTGGACCACGTTGTTCCAACCCGCCCACCACCAAGACTTCTGACATCGCAGTTGTAAAGGTCAAGTGTGAATACTTGTGAGTGGCAGCTGATTATGATGTCAAAATTCATGGCTGAACTCACAGGGAACAGTGAGTAAATCCTCTGAGTTGAACTGCTAAATTGTGATTCCAGTTATTATCTTCAACATAGAGAATGATATACAAAGTGTAACATTTGATTAGGGCCAATATCTGCTTCATTGATTACAATAATTTATTCTAGAAAACTAAATGAGCAAAATTTATCCTAGAAAACTAAATAAGCAATCAAAGGAACTTGACTCTTTAACCTAAATATCATCTAATTTTCATCTGTCTTTTTCTCAAATGGGAAATTATCACAATTTAAGTCAAAATTTCTTTCTGAATTGCCCAAGTGTTTAATGTGTTCTCTTTTGGGGGCGGTGGGGGGGGGGGAAGCAGCTGGCTGGTATGAGGATCTGAACCCATGACTTTGGTGTTATAAAGCTGTGCTCTAACCAAATGAGCTAGCCAGCCAGCCCCCCAGGTGTTTAATGTAGAAAGGCTTTTTTTGCATGTGGTATTTGGATAAAAGTCAGTCTATTTGACTTTGACTATAGGGACGTGAAGAACCCCAGCTGAGACTGATTCTACAGGTTTGCTACTGCCACCCTGTGGACAAACTGAGCGCTCTCTCTCTCTCTCTCTCTCTTTTTTTTTTTGGCAGCTGTCCAGTAAGGGGATCCAAACCCTTGCCCTTGATGTTATAACACAGCGCTCTAACCAATGAAGCTAACCAGCCAGCCCCCAAATTGAATATCATTAACCTAAGTGGGTATTTGATCTTAAGTATCACAATAGTAGAGCAATTCTCAAGCAGTAAATGGTTATCTTTTTCCCTCTCCTCCTTTTCATTTCTAATACTTCATCTATTTCTTTTACAGTGGAAAAAAATCAGAAAGCATTTTACTTGATTTTCCAAGATGTGGGTTTCATGAAAGCTGTTTTTCATTCACCACACTCCCACAACGGTTACACCTTTTATATTCACAAGTTCTAAATTTGCTGCAATGTCTCATAGCTGTACACTCCAGAGGATGTGACTGGAAGTAAAAAGTGATGCTGCCCATCCGTACTGTGACACAGCATTCCGCGTGAGGAAACCTGATGAGTTAAGGGAACTACAGGGACATTTTGCATCAATGCTACAATATATTTTACATGCAAAGTAAACCATTCTAACATCCATTATTTCTTTTTATCTTTCTGCCACATAAAGCAGTGAAAGCAGATGGTAAAATTACATTTTCATGGTGAGGAAAAAACTCCAGGACTAGTTAGTGATTAGAATGAGACTGGAAACCAGGTCTCCTGGCTTCTGGTCCAGTCCACCCAACACATGTTGAAGAACTGGGGCAATTTACTGGTCAGACCTTCAAAGACCACTGTGGAGTCTTCGATGTAGCTGTGGGAGAGATAAATAGAAATTCCAAGACAGCACTCTCTGGGGGAGATTCTGCGTGATCAGACCAGAGCAGGGGTTCTCAAATGTACATATGCCATCAGAGTCACCTGGAGGGCTTGAACACGTAGATCCCTGCACTCCATGCTCAGGAGTTTTGATTAACTAGGTCTGGTGTAGGGCCTGAGAATCTGCATTTTCTAACAAATTCCCATGGGATGCTGATGCTCCTGGACCAGGTTACATCAGTATTAGTAAAAGGCTATAAAGTCCTTTTAGAAAAGAAAATATGAGCCAGAAATTTTATACTATGCCAAGCTGTGGTTGAAGTATAAAAATAACAAATAATAAGTTTGAAAATACAAGAAAGTAAGGATTATTCTCATCAGTCTTTCTTAAAAAAAAATGCATATAGGATAAACTTCTGGCAACCAAGAGGTGAATGGAAAAACTACGGCAAGAGGTTTGGATATGAAATAAATATGAGAACTCAATAGAAGCCATATATGACAAACCCACAGCTAACATCGTACTGAACAGGGAAAAGCTTTCAGCTAAGAACTGGAGCAGGACAAGGAAGCCCACTCTCATGACTTACTCAATATAGTACTACAAGTCCTGGCCAGAGCAATTAGGCAAGTGAAAAAAATAAAGGGCATCCCTACTGGAAAGGAAGAAGTCAAATTTTCCCTGTTTGCAAATAACATAATCTTATATACAGAAAAACCTATAGATTCCACCAAAAAAACTCTGAGAAATAAAAAAAAATTCAGTAAAGTTTCAGTACAAAATCAACATACAAAAATCAGTAGCATTTTCTATACTTTAACAACAAACTAGCTGAAAAAGAAATCAAGAAAGCAATCCCATTTACAATAGCTAAAAAAAATTAAGTACCTAGTAATAAATGTAACCAAGAAGGTGAATGATCTCTACAAGGCAAACTATAAAACACTGATGAAAAAAATTGAAGAGGACACAAAAAGTAGAAAGACATCACATGTTCATGAATTGGAAGAACCAATACTGTTAAAATGACCATGCTACCTGATATTGTTTGAATGTTTGTCCTCTCCAAAGTTCATGTTGAAGCTTAATTCCCTATATGGTAATTAAAATGTGGGGCCTCTAAAAGTTGACTGGACCATGAGAGCTATGTCCTCATGAACGAATTAATCCATTCATGGATGAAGGGGTTAACAGACTAATGGGTTATCAAGGGAGTAGACCTGTGGCTTTACAAGGAGAGGAAGAGAGCACATGAATGTACTCTTACCACTCTTGCCATGTGATACCTTGTGCTGCCTTGGGACTCTGCCGAGAGTCCCCACCAGGAAGAAGGCATTTACCACATGCACCCCTCAACCTTTGGCCTCCAAAACTATAAGAAATAAATGTTGTTTCATTATAAATTACCCAGTTTCAGGTATTCTGTTATAAGTGACAGAAAACTGACTAATATACTACCCAAAGGGATCTACAGATTCAATGCAATCCCTATGAAAATTCCAATGCCATTCCTCCAGAAATAGAAAAAACAATCCTAAAATTCATATGAAACCACAAAAGACCCTGAATAGCCAAAGAAATCCAGAGCAAAAAGAGCAAAGCTGGAGGCATCACACTATCTGACTTCAAATTATACTACAAAGCTATAGTAACCAAAACAGCATAGTACTGGCACAAAAACAGACACCCAGACCAGTGGAACAGAATAGAGAACCCAGAAGTAAATCCATGTATTTACGGCCAACTGATTTTTTATAAAGGGAGCAAGAACATATACTGGAGAAAGTACAATCTGTTCAGTAAATGGTGCTGGGAAAACTGGATATCCATATGAAGAAGAATAAAACTAGACCCCTCTCCCTCACCATATACAAAAATCAACTCAAAATGGATTAAAGACCTAAATTTAGGACCCCAAACTATGAAAACTACTAGAAAAAAACATAGTGGAAATGCTTCAGAACATTGGTATAGGCAAAGACTTTATGGATAATACCTCAAAGGCACAGGCAACAAAAACAAAAACAGAAGGTGGATTACATCAAACTAAAAAACTTCTGCACAGCAAAGGAAACGATCAACAGAATGAAGACACAACCTGCAGAATGGGAGAAAATATCTTCAAACTATTCATCTGACAAGGGATTAATATTTAGAATATACAAGGAACTAAAACAACTCAACAGCAGAAAAACAAATAATTTCAATAAAAAAAGGGCAAATGATATGAACAGACATTTCTCAAAAGAAGATATGCAAATGGCCAACGAGTATATGAAAAAATATTCAACATCACTAATCATCAAGGAAATGCAAATCAAAACCACAATGAAATATCATCTCGCCCCAGTTAGAAAGGCTATAATCAAAAAAGACAAAAAATAACAAATGCTGGCAAGGATAGGGAGAAAGGGAAGCTCTTGTACACTATCAGTGGGAATACAAATTAGTTCAGCCATTATGGAAAAGTGTAGAGTTTCTCAGAAAACTATAAATAGAATTACTATATAATCCTGCAATCCCACTGCTGGGTATATATCCAAAGGAAGGGAAATCAGTATGTCAAAAACATATCTACACTCCCATGTTTATTTCAGTACTATTCACAATAGCCAAGATATGGAATCAACTTAAGGTGGTGTTATAACCCCAAGGTCAAGGGTTCAGATCTCTGTACTGGCCAGCCACCAAAAAAAAAAAAACCAAAACAAAACCTAAGTGTTAGTCCACAAATGAATGCATTAAAAAAAAAAAAAGTGGTATATACACAGAATGGAATACTACTCACCCATAAAAAGAGAATAAAATCCTGTCATTTATGCAACACGGAGAGCCTGGAGGACACTACGTTAAGTGAAATAAGCCAGGAACAGTAAGATAAATATGGCCTGTTCTTACTCATATGTGGAAGCTTAAAAAGTTGATCTCAGAGAAGCAGAAAGTAGAACAGTGGTTACTAGAGGCTGGGAAGGGTGGGGGCGGAGGATAGGGAGAGGCTGGTTAATGGATACAAATAGCTAGATAGGAAGCATAAGTTCTAGTGTTCTATAGCACTGTAGAGTGACTATAGTTAACAATAATTTATTATTTAATTTCAGATAGCTAGAAGAGGGAATTTTGAATGTTCCTAACACAAAGAAATGATAAATGTTTGAGGTGATGAATACACTAATTACCCTGACTTGATCATTACACATTGTGTACATGTATTGAAATATCACACTGTACCCCATAAATATGTACAATTATTGTGTCGATTTAAAATATTAATAAAGTAGGGCCGAGCCTGTGGCACACTGGGGAGAGTGCGGCGCTGGGAGCACAGTGGTGCTCCTGCCGCGGGTTCGGATCCTATATGGGGATGGCCTGTGTGCTCACTGGCTGAGCGCGGTGCGGCCGGTCTCAAAAAGGACAAAAAAAAAAAAAAAAAAAAATTAAAAAAAAAAATTTTTTTTTTTTTTTTTTTTTTTTTTTTTTTTTTTTTTTTTTTTTTTTCC